>NW_026881734.1:0-3702 GCF_032173495.1 Musca vetustissima | reverse complement strand
GTAAATATTTAGACGTAACTCCCACATCCGAGCACATACAACAATATAATTGGTATTAATTTAAAGGTCAACCACTCCTCTGGAATATAATATGAACTTCTCGGGTCTATACCCTTCAGGAGTAAATATATACGCTATAGAATACAGATTTTGTCATTTTTGACACAAAAGTCAGGGTCCATTTGACCCGCAGGCATGCTTATTCTTTGGCCCAATCTCCTTCTCCATGGAAAATTTCACGATGTTCGGGCCATTATTGCGATCTGGAGCGACCACAAAAACCGACAAAAATTTTGTATTTGGTCCATTTCATCCCCTAAATATTAACAAAGCTTTTCCAAAAACAAAAGTGTATTCATTGGCCAGAACCCATCCTACATGGAAAATTTCGTGAAGATTGGTCCATAACTGTGGCCTGTATCGTGTTTACAAATTATAATTAACAGGCGCACGGACGGACACACATGTCTAGATCGATTCAGCTAGTCGAGATGTGACGATCGGTATACTTAAAGGTGGGTCTATGACCAATATTTCGTGGCGTTACAAACTTTTGCGGCTGCACAAAACTATAATACCCTGACAACATAGTTGTGTAGGGTATTTTAAAAATCTAAGCCTTGAAAATTATTTTTTTAAAAATCCACGCCTTATATACGACTTGAAGCAATATTCTTTAAAAAATACACGCCTTATAAAAAATTCTCTAAAACATCCACACCTCTATTGATCCTTATAGGCATTGTTCTCTAAAACATACAAGCCTCTTACACGAATGGCAATTTGTACACCAAACATCGAGCTTTGAACGAATGAGGAGTATGCCAAAGTGGGACTGACAGTAAATGAAGTTGATGGTATCAACGTACAAGATGTCCAGTAGACTCGGACCTACTGTGGAACTTAAAAACTATAGCTTCGGAGCAGTGAACGACTTTATATACCACGGTAGCGCCATAAACAAAACTATTAACATCAGTTTTGAAATCCGCAGAAGAATAGTGTTGGTCAACAGATGTTACTATGGTCTATGTAAGAAATTCAGAAACAAAGCCACCTTTCGTCAGACCAAATTCACTCTATACAAGATGCTGATACTACCCGTGCTGTTGTATGGATCGGAAGCAGGGGTACTTGCGCAAGCAGATGAAGCAGCTCTTGGAGCGTTTAAGAAAAAAATTCTTTGAAAGATCTATGGGCCCATCAGCGTTGACGTGAATATCGCCGTCAAATGAACCCTGAGATGTAGCATTTATTTTCGGGCATCTACATTGTCAGTCGAATCGAGCTGCAGCGACTACAGTGGTTAGGTGAGAATGGTGGAAGATACCCCAGCTCAAAAGGCATATAAAAGCGAGTCAACTGATGGTTCACGAAGAGGGAGGAAGGCCACGAATTCGATGGAAAGATCTAGTTGAAGACAACATTTTGAAACATGGCCTTTAACATTGGAAGAGCTGCGCAAAGGATCGATTCGAAAAATTTTTATTCCCTTCACCACACTGTGGTACAGGGTATTATGTAATTCGCTGTAATTTCAAATTTTGTATCGTATTTGGTAACAAATCTTCCCTTCAATTTTTTTTTTATTCGCCCCCTTTTGGGGATGGTCCTCATATAACCCCCTTTTTATACCCTTCACCACACTGCAGTACAGGGTATTATGTCTATGTGCATATGTTTGTAACAGGCAAAAGGAAATCGATATAGACCCATGGTTCCTTTTGAGAATATGCATAAAATCACTTTCTGAGTCGATTTATGCATGTCCGTCTGTCTGTTGATGTTAAATTGTAAACAAAGTACAGGTCGCATTTTTAATCCGATTTGGCTGAAATTTGGTACAGCTCATTTATTTGGCCCAAGGACGAACCCTATTGAAATTGGGAAAAATCGGTTCAGATTTAGATATAGCTCCCATATATGTATTTGCCCGATTTTTGGTAAAGACCCTGAAAATCTTTCGATTTGCACGAATTTTGGCATAGCGTACTGAATTATGTCCAGAATGATGTGTGCCAAGTTTCGAGAAAATCGGTTCAGATTTAGATATATCTCCCATATATAGTTTCGCCCGATTTTTGGTAAATGGTGCACCAAAGTCCCTGAAAATCTTTCGATTTGTACAAGTTTTGGCATAGCGTAGTGAATTAGGCCCAGAATGATGTGTGCCAAGTTTCGAGAAAATCGGCCAGATTTAGATATAGCTTCCATATAGAGTTTCGTCCGATTTCATGTAAAGTCCCTATTTCATGTAAAGTCCCAAAGTCCCTATATATCTTTCGATTTGTACGAAATTTGGCATAACATACTGAATTGAGCCTAGAATGATGTCTACCAAGTTTCATGAAAATCGGCCCAGATTTAGATATAGCTTTCATATATAGTTTCGTCCGATTTCATGTAAATGGTGCACCGAAGTCCCTATATATTTTCCCATTTGCACGAAATTTGGCATGACGTATTGAATTGAGCCTAGAGCGATGTCGGACAAGTTTCGTGAAAATCAGTTCAGATCTAGATATATATTTCTTCGTCCGATTTAATTTAAATAATGTGCCAAAGTTCTTATGTTGCATAACGTACTAAATTTAGTCCAGAATTTTGTGTGCCAAGTTTTGTAAAAATCGGCTGAGATTTAGATATAGCTGATATGAAGTAATTGACGCACCAAGAAACCAATATATGGCTGATAGGAACTAAACGTACCGAAATTAGTATAACTTAACCTGTGACAAGTTTCGTTGAAATCGTTTCATATTTAGGTATAGCTTCCATATATATTTTCGTCCAATTTTAAGTGAATTATACATCAAGCTTCTCATGTTTGTCTGATTGAAATCAAATTTTGCACAACGTACAAAATTGAGCCTAGAATAACGTATTTACGTTCCCTAGAAGTCGATTTGTTTGAAGTCGATTTTCATACCTTTGTCCCAAACGAATAACATGTTTATGGATAGATCTAGTCCGATTCACATTTAGATAAATATCACATATTTTACTTCATCCAATTTCATGTTAATAATGCTGTTTAATATACCCATAGTGGTGAAGGGTATCATATATAGACTTTACTACTTTCCTTACTGGTTTAAGCTTGGCTTATGGAACAAATTTTCTGTATCAAGTAAACTAAGAAGGTGTAATAACCCTTTTTAAAGTTTTCACCTATTTTAATATTCTACTTAGCAAAATCCTTACCATCCCTCGTAGCATTATTAAAACCATTATGAATCATTTATTTTAATCTCATAAATCTTATTCATTTCTTTATTCTTGTTCATCTCCCCCCTTGGTGGGATTAACAAAAGAAAAAAACCTTTCAATGGAAATTTCTTGCCTAAGTGTATGAAAAAATGAAACGAAAAACACACACACAAGAAGAAACGAAAATGAATTTATCAAGTATTTATGAAGAGAAGCAGCCCAAGAGTTAATGTCAAGTAAGTAAGCAAGTAAATGGAAGCTATACGATATGTACTTTTAATTTGTTAATAACTGAAAAGAAACACAATTGCCATTCATATTTAAATTATGTGATGGAATATCGCCAGCATCATCATCATGACAAATAAACAAATTTAGCATAAAGAAAAATTTACTTTTGATTATTTGCGTTATTGTGCTTCGTTTTACGATTTTTAATTCGTTGTGCATTTCAAAATAAATTTTTTGACGGCTATGAAAATGGCGATGTTA
>NW_026881733.1:0-35757 GCF_032173495.1 Musca vetustissima | reverse complement strand
TATACACCTTTATTAGCCAAAGGCTGAGGGTATATTTATCCATTAAAATTTTCTGAAATTTGTATTATGGTTTACATAATCCACTTTTTGGTATGTTCCCTATATTTTCATTTCTAGTACCTGTCAGTATACCTATGGTGGAGGGTATCCAAAGTTCGGCCCGGCCGAACTTAACGCCTTTTCACTTGTTTTATATTAAAATAGTTATCTGATTTGTTCCGCGTTTTGAGTTTGGTTCTAAGACTCTGTTGTAATCATTTCACCTGCGGACAGTGTTGCCAAAACTTTGATTATAAAGAATGCTAGATTTTGTTGTAAAAAGTGCTAGAAAGTGCTAAAAATATTTAAAAAGTGCCAAATAAAAGTGCTAAAAATGTTATAAGAGAAATTAGTAGAATTGGCTGTAATTTTCATATTTTTGATTCTTATTAGGTAATAAGTTCCCTACCAAAAATTATCAATGTGGGTCTAAGATCCGTGTAAGGCCCTAGAAAAATAAATTTAAGGGCGTCGGGCACGTATTTTCATCAAATTGACAATATTTGCCGGTTTGTCAAGTTGAAGGTTTGCACATAGAGGTTACAACCTATTTGGGCCTTTTTAGGTTTAGAACATTTTTTCGCCGAAGTGGCTGTTATCAGAGTAATCAACGAGTAATCAACGAGCACCCTGAAACTAATCTAATTCGAAGATCCGCCGCATTTCCTCCTTGGTGAGGCGTCGAGGGCTATATAAATCTCTGCCTTTCTATGAGTCAGGCACCCTGAGGATGATGCAACTCCACATCGAGCCGAAGCTCTTCCCGCCAAAAGCAGGCGATGATATAGCAACCAAATGCAGTACCCAATCACTTTTTTAGAAAAAGAAATTAATACACTACACATGGTGCAGGGTATAAAAGATTCTGTTCGGCCGAATGTTAAAATTAGTTTACTTATTTACAGATCCCCTGACATTTTTTAATATTTGAAAATCAAACTCACAGCGTGAAACATAGAGATATTTTAATCCGTCAATTGAAATAATATCCCAAATTTTTTTGAATTATCAATTAAAAATTTCTGAAATTTGTATTATGGTTTACATAATCCGTTTTTAGAAATGTCGGTATAAGTCCACTTTTTGGTATGTTCCCTATATTTTAATTTCTAGTACCTGTCAATATATCTATGGTGGAGGGTAACCGAGAGTGACAGGGCGCAAATGGGAATGCTGATTGGTTTGGTTTCAGAGAATTAGCAAATCACGGCTTCAGAGAACTACCCATTTCAAATTTCCATATAATCATTACTACTACTGCCGCTCGCTTCATACCTGCTGGTCGAATATCCGAAGTCCAAATATTCCAGTAGAGGCGACTGTACTGGCCAATGAACTTGACGAGCTCCATCGTATGAAAAATTACCCCTTAAGTCAACAGACTAGTACATGAGCTCAAAAATGTGTGATCACCTGAAACAATGCAATACTGTCAAGTAAATTGTGGCCAACTGATAAGTCACCCTTACATCCTGGAAAAAAGGATGACAGAACTGCTGTCACATGTAACGACGTAACTGTTATTTTTTGTTATTTTAACCGGCAGTTCCTTGAGCATCCCGAGAGTTACAAAGCGAGCAGGAGTGTACTTCATTGTCTCTGTCAACAGACCATCTGACATTATTACCTCTGAAGGCCGTACTTTCTTGAACCTTGGGAAATCTGATCGGTTTGGTTTAAGAGACTTTATCAATCACAGGTTCATCAACAAACTTCAAAAGTCGAACCCACGGCCGACTATATAATACCATTCACCACTTGGGTCTATGCACGAGATGCTCCTACTTGTGCGATTGTTATATTAACCGGCATTTCGTTGAGGACGAACAGGAGTCTCCGTCAACAGTCCATCAGACTTTATTATCTCTGAACGCCGAACATTCATATAGTTTACCAATAAGATAGCTGCCCATTCCCTCAGATTCTCGGGTGTCAGAGAGAAATTTTCCTAGAATCATCAGTCGCTTCATATCAGCTGGTCGAATACCCTAAGTAAGAACAAACTTCCCATCAGAGACGACTGTACTGGCCAATGAATGTGATGAGCTGCGTCGTATGACCTCCGAAGATCCAAGGTTACAAGAAGTTACCATTGCAGTAAACAGGCTAGTATGCGAGCTCAAAAGGAAAACGTGACCAGGCCACCTGAAGCAAAGCAATCATGAATCCTGTGAGAAAGAATGACAGAACTGCTATTACATTTAGCGAAATAACTTTGACAGGGTCGAAGAAGTGCGCATGTCATTTTAATCGGCAGTTCCTTGACGAAACGTCTCCGTCTACAGACCATCTTTCTTTATTACCCCTGAACGCCGTATTTTCCTGAACCTAGGAGCAGCTGATTAGTTTGGTTTAAGAGAGTTTACCAATCACAGCATCAGAGAGATGCCCATTCCCTCAGATCCTCCGGTAGCTGACAGAAATTTCCGTAGAATCATCACTACCGTTCCCGTTTGGTTCATACCTGCTATCGAATTCCCGTAGTAAGTTCAAACTTCCCAGCAGGGGTGGCTGTACTGGCCAATGAAAATGATGAGCTGCGTCGTATGACCCCTGAAGACCTAGAGTGTTAAAACATACCCTGGAAGTCAAAAGGCATGCAAGCTCAAAAGGAAAACGCGAAGCAATGCAACAATCCTGGAATAAAGGAGGACAGAACTGCTGTCACATTTAACGACATAACTGTGACAGACCCGATGAAGTACGCGTGTTATTTTAACCCGCAGTTCCTTAACTTCCCCGAGAGTGACAGGTCGCAAATTAGTGTACTTCGTCGCATAGGGGCACTCCAAGCCGATGAGGTACCGCCACATTTTACGAAGGAGGATGTTGCAGATGTCATCAAAAACCCTTAGTCATTCAAAGCTTTGGACCCGGACGGAATATCCTGAGGCCTGGAAAATAGACAGGGTGGTCCCGCTACTGAAGTCGGTCACGGATGCCAACAAGAGTTAAATCGTACAGGCCGATTTCACTCCAGTCGCCAGTAGCAAAGATACTTGGGGCCCTACGCCTCCCTTCGATGAAAAACAGTTTTTAGTTGCCCAACATATACATGAATTCTGTAGGGAGCTCCTTCTGAACCTGCTCCTACAAACCACCGAAGATACTAGCCCATCGACACAAATATATGTTGTCGGTGCAGTTTCTTTTTCAGAACACAGCTGTTATGGATAGAACCCTCCACTCAGGCACGTCAGAAGGGATTTTCGTGATCTAGAGAGAGAGGTCCAATGACATAAGCATGAACCCCAAGATCCACAAGCCTATAAAGAAAATCTGGGGGCATTCAACAAGTATGTACGGGTCCTGTATGCGGTTCTAAGAATTCTAAAGTAATTAAACAGATGCCAGTACATTCAGAAAAAGTCACTGTTTGGTGTGAACATGTAATTGGATCTTATTTCTTCGATAATGACGATGAAAACACCGCTGTCATGGATAGAACCCCCCATCCGCCCGGAGAGATCTTCTTGATCTAGAGAGAGGTTGAATGACATAAGCATGAACCCCAAGATCAACAAGCCTATCAAGAAAGTCTGAATGTCATTCAAAGGGTATGTTATGAATCGTATGTAGGGGTTCCGAGAATTCTAAAGTAATTTAAGAGAGGCCAAAACATCCAGAAAACAACACAGCTTGGTGCGCTCTTTGGTCCGATTTTACACCTGACGCCAATAGCAAATACACATGAGACCCTGTTCCTTCCATCGATGAGAAACAGTTTTCCAGTGACTAAACATCAGCATGAATTTCGTAGGATACCCAGCACCAAAACTGCGTTATACGCCATTTCCACATACATTAGCAGAGGACTTAACCAGATCAGGCCGTGCAACCGAACAGTTATGGAGGCACTTGATCATACCAATCTGTCCGAGGACATAGAAAAGATAAATCTCCGGCCTTGTTTGAAATATTGGATAACCCAAGATAAGTGTGTACGCCAGTCATATGTCGAATTCAGAAACAAGAAGTCCAAACCCAATAGTGTGAAACAGGGAGTTCCCCAAGGAGGGGACATATCTTTGAAATTGTTTAACCTCTACCTTTCTGTCATTCCACAACTACTGGACGGCGTGTATGCGAATAATTGTACGATCAGGGTATAGTGTCCCTTTATATCTGACCTTTTTATACCCTCCACCATAGTATGGAGGGTATATTAGTTTTGTTTTTCCGTTTGTAACGCATCGAAGTAATCATTTCCGACCCTATAAAGTATATATATTCTTGATCAGCGTAAAATTCTATGACGATCTAAGCATGTCCGTCTGTCCGTCTGTCTGTCTGTCTGTCTGTTGTAATCACTCTAGCGTCTAAACGAATTGAGATAGAGCCCCAAAATTTTGCATAGAGTCGTCTTTTGTCTGCAGGCAGGTCAAGTTCGATGATGGGCTATATCGGTCCACGTTTAGGCATAGCTCCCATATAAGGGTACCTCCCATTTTTCGGTATTTTGAAGTTCTTAAGCGTGTTTTTCAACCGAATTCGCTGAAATTTGGTACATTGGGTTCTTATTGGGTACTAAATGCCTCCACAAAAAATTATTAGTGTAGGTCCACTTTTTCTGGTAGCCCCCATATAACGGTACCTCCTAATTTTCGGTATTTTGAGGTTCTTGAGCGCGTTTTTCAACCGAATTAGCTGAAATTTGGTACATTGGGTTCTTATTGGGTACCAAATATCCCTACTAAAAATTATATATATAGGTCCACTTTTTCTGGTAGCCCCCATATAAGGGTACCTCCCCATATCCAGTTTTTGGGGGGTTCTGACCGTATTTTTTCACCGAATTGACTGTAATTTAGTAATTTGAGTTCTTATTGGGTAGCAAATCTCTTCACAAAAAATTATAAATATAGGTCAATTTTTTCGGGTAGCCCCCATATAAGGGTACCCCCGATTTTCGATATTTTGAGGTTCTTGAGCGCGTTTTTCAACCGAATTCGCTAAAATTTGGTAATTTGTAGTCGTATATGGTAACAAATCTCCCCACCAAAAATTATTAATATTCACCGCTTTTTAGGGGTAGTCCCCATATAACCCCCTTGTTATACCCTCCACCATAGTATGGAGGGTATATTAGTTTTGTTTTTGTTTTTCCGTTTGTAACGCATCGAAGTAATCATTTCCGACCCTATAAAGTATATATATTCTTGATCAGCGTAAAATTCTATGACGATCTAAGCATGTCCGTCTGTCCGTCTGTCCGTCTGTCTGTCTGTTGTAATCACTCTAGCGTCTAAACGAATTGAGATAGAGCCCCAAAATTTTGCATAGAGTCGTCTTTTGTCTGCAGGCAGGTCAAGTTCGATGATGGGCTATATCGGTCCACATTTAGGCATAGCTCCCATATAAGGGTACCTCCCATTTTTCGGTATTTTGAAGTTCTTAAGCGTGTTTTTCAACCGAATTCGCTGAAATTTGGTACATTGGGTTCTTATTGGGTACTAAATGCCTCCACAAAAAATTATTAGTGTAGGTCCACTTTTTCTGGTAGCCCCCATATAACGGTACCTCCTAATTTTCGGTATTTTGAGGTTCTTGAGCGCGTTTTTCAACCGAATTAGCTGAAATTTGGTACATTGGGTTCTTATTGGGTACCAAATATCCCTACTAAAAATTATATATATAGGTCCACTTTTTCTGGTAGCCCCCATATAAGGGTACCTCCCCATATCCAGTTTTTGGGGGGTTCTGACCGTATTTTTTCACCGAATTGACTGTAATTTAGTAATTTGAGTTCTTATTGGGTAGCAAATCTCTTCACAAAAAATTATAAATATAGGTCAATTTTTTCGGGTAGCCCCCATATAAGGGTACCCCCGATTTTCGATATTTTGAGGTTCTTGAGCGCGTTTTTCAACCGAATTCGCTAAAATTTGGTAATTTGTAGTCGTATATGGTAACAAATCTGCCCACCAAAAATTATTAATATTCACCGCTTTTTAGGGGTAGTCCCCATATAACCCCCTTTTTATACCCTCCACCATAGTATGGAGGGTAGATTAGTTTTGTTTTTCCGTTTGTAACGCATCGAAGTAATCATTTCCGACCCTATAAAGTATATATATTCTTGATCAGCGTAAAATTCTATGACGATCTAAGCATGTCCGTCTGTCCGTCTGTCCGTCTGTCCGTCTGTCTGTCTGTCTGTCTGTTGTAATCACTCTAGCGTCTAAACGAATTGAGATAGAGCCCCAAAATTTTGCATAGAGTCGTCTTTTGTCTGCAGGCAGGTCAAGTTCGATGATGGGCTATATCGGTCCACGTTTAGGCATAGCTCCCATATAAGGGTACCTCCCATTTTTCGGTATTTTGAAGTTCTTAAGCGTGTTTTTCAACCGAATTCGCTGAAATTTGGTACATTGGGTTCTTATTGGGTACTAAATGCCTCCACAAAAAATTATTAGTGTAGGTCCACTTTTTCTGGTAGCCCCCATATAACGGTACCTCCTAATTTTCTGTATTTTGAGGTTCTTGAGCGCGTTTTTCAACCGAATTAGCTGAAATTTGGTACATTGGGTTCTTATTGGGTACCAAATATCCCTACTAAAAATTATATATATAGGTCCACTTTTTCTGGTAGCCCCCATATAAGGGTACCTCCCCATATCCAGTTTTTGGGGGGTTCTGACCGTATTTTTTCACCGAATTGACTGTAATTTAGTAATTTGAGTTCTTATTGGGTAGCAAATCTCTTCACAAAAAATTATAAATATAGGTCAATTTTTTCGGGTAGCCCCCATATAAGGGTACCCCCGATTTTCGATATTTTGAGGTTCTTGAGCGCGTTTTTCAACCGAATTCGCTAAAATTTGGTAATTTGTAGTCGTATATGGTAACAAATCTCCCCACCAAAAATTATTAATATTCACCGCTTTTTAGGGGTAGTCCCCATATAACCCCCTTGTTATACCCTCCACCATAGTATGGAGGGTATATTAGTTTTGTTTTTGTTTTTCCGTTTGTAACGCATCGAAGTAATCATTTCCGACCCTATAAAGTATATATATTCTTGATCAGCGTAAAATTCTATGACGATCTAAGCATGTCCGTCTGTCCGTCTGTCCGTCTGTCTGTCTGTTGTAATCACTCTAGCGTCTAAACGAATTGAGATAGAGCCCCAAAATTTTGCATAGAGTCGTCTTTTGTCTGCAGGCAGGTCAAGTTCGATGATGGGCTATATCGGTCCACATTTAGGCATAGCTCCCATATAAGGGTACCTCCCATTTTTCGGTATTTTGAAGTTCTTAAGCGTGTTTTTCAACCGAATTCGCTGAAATTTGGTACATTGGGTTCTTATTGGGTACTAAATGCCTCCACAAAAAATTATTAGTGTAGGTCCACTTTTTCTGGTAGCCCCCATATAACGGTACCTCCTAATTTTCGGTATTTTGAGGTTCTTGAGCGCGTTTTTCAACCGAATTAGCTGAAATTTGGTACATTGGGTTCTTATTGGGTACCAAATATCCCTACTAAAAATTATATATATAGGTCCACTTTTTCTGGTAGCCCCCATATAAGGGTACCTCCCCATATCCAGTTTTTGGGGGGTTCTGACCGTATTTTTTCACCGAATTGACTGTAATTTAGTAATTTGAGTTCTTATTGGGTAGCAAATCTCTTCACAAAAAATTATAAATATAGGTCAATTTTTTCGGGTAGCCCCCATATAAGGGTACCCCCGATTTTCGATATTTTGAGGTTCTTGAGCGCGTTTTTCAACCGAATTCGCTAAAATTTGGTAATTTGTAGTCGTATATGGTAACAAATCTCCCCACCAAAAATTATTAATATTCACCGCTTTTTAGGGGTAGTCCCCATATAACCCCCTTGTTATACCCTCCACCATAGTATGGAGGGTATATTAGTTTTGTTTTTGTTTTTCCGTTTGTAACGCATCGAAGTAATCATTTCCGACCCTATAAAGTATATATATTCTTGATCAGCGTAAAATTCTATGACGATCTAAGCATGTCCGTCTGTCCGTCTGTCCGTCTGTCTGTCTGTTGTAATCACTCTAGCGTCTAAACGAATTGAGATAGAGCCCCAAAATTTTGCATAGAGTCGTCTTTTGTCTGCAGGCAGGTCAAGTTCGATGATGGGCTATATCGGTCCACATTTAGGCATAGCTCCCATATAAGGGTACCTCCCATTTTTCGGTATTTTGAAGTTCTTAAGCGTGTTTTTCAACCGAATTCGCTGAAATTTGGTACATTGGGTTCTTATTGGGTACTAAATGCCTCCACAAAAAATTATTAGTGTAGGTCCACTTTTTCTGGTAGCCCCCATATAACGGTACCTCCTAATTTTCGGTATTTTGAGGTTCTTGAGCGCGTTTTTCAACCGAATTAGCTGAAATTTGGTACATTGGGTTCTTATTGGGTACCAAATATCCCTACTAAAAATTATATATATAGGTCCACTTTTTCTGGTAGCCCCCATATAAGGGTACCTCCCCATATCCAGTTTTTGGGGGGTTCTGACCGTATTTTTTCACCGAATTGACTGTAATTTAGTAATTTGAGTTCTTATTGGGTAGCAAATCTCTTCACAAAAAATTATAAATATAGGTCAATTTTTTCGGGTAGCCCCCATATAAGGGTACCCCCGATTTTCGATATTTTGAGGTTCTTGAGCGCGTTTTTCAACCGAATTCGCTAAAATTTGGTAATTTGTAGTCGTATATGGTAACAAATCTGCCCACCAAAAATTATTAATATTCCACTTTTTCTGGTAGCCCCCATATAACCCCCTTTTTATACCCTCCACCATATATGGAGGGTATATTAATTTTGTTTTTCCGTTTGTAACTCTTCGAAGTAATCATTTCCGACCCTATAAAGTATATATATTCTTGATCAGCGTAAAATTCTATGACGATCTAAGCATGTCCGTCTGTCCGTCTGTCCGTCTGTCTGTCTGTCGTTGTAATCACTCTTGTCTAAACGAATTGAGTAGAGCAAAATTTTGCATAGAGTCGTCTTTTGTCTGCAGGCAGGTCAAGTTAGATGATGGGCTATATCGGTCCACGTTTAGGCATAGCTCCCATATAAGGGTACCTCCCATTTTTCGGTATTTTGAAGTTCTTAAGCGTGTTTTTCAACCGAATTCGCTGAAATTTGGTACATTGGGTTCTTATTGGGTACTGAATGCCTCCACAAAAAATTATTAGTGTAGGTCCACTTTTTCTGGTAGCCCCCATATAACGGTACCTCCTAATTTTCGGTATTTTGAGGTTCTTGAGCGCGTTTTTCAACCGAATTAGCTGAAATTTGGTACATTGGGTTCTTATTGGGCACCAAATGCCCCTACTAAAAATTATATATATAGGTCCACTTTTTCTGGTAGCCCCCATATAAGGGTACCTCCCATATCCAGTTTTTGGGGGGTTCTGACCGTATTTTTTCACAGAATTGACTGTAATTTAGTAATTTGAGTTCTTATTGGGTAGCAAATCTCTTCACAAAAAATTATAAATATAGGTCAATTTTTTCGGGTAGCCCCCATATAAGGGTACCCCCGATTTTCGATATTTTGAGGTTCTTGAGCGCGTTTTTCAACCGAATTCGCTGAAATTTGGTAATTTGTAGTCGTATATGGTAACAAATCTCCCCACCAAAAATTATTAATATTCACCGCTTTTTAGGGGTAGTCCCCATATAACCCCCTTTTTATACCCTCCACCATAGTATGGAGGGTATATTAGTTTTGTTTTTTCCGTTTGTAACGCATCGAAATAATCATTTCCGACCCTATAAAGTATATATATTCTTGATCAGCGTAAAATTCTATGACGATCTAAGCATTTCCGTCTGTCCGTCTGTCTGGCTGTCTGTTGTAATCACTCTAGCGTCTAAACGAATTGAGATAGAGCCCCAAAATTTTGCATAGAGTCGTCTTTTGTCTGCAGGCAGTTCAAGTTCGATGATGGGCTATATCGGTCCACGTTTAGGCATAGCTCCCATATAAGGGTACCTCCCATTTTTCGGTATTTTGAAGTTCTTAAGCGTGTTTTTCAACCGAATTCGCTGAAATTTGGTACATTGGGTTCTTATTGGGTACTAAATACCTCCACAAAAAATTATTAGTGTAGGTCCACTTTTTCTGGTAGCCCCCATATAACGGTACCTCCTAATTTTCGGTATTTTGAGGTTCTTGAGCGCGTTTTTCAACCGAATTAGCTGAAATTTGGTACATTGGGTTCTTATTGGGTACCAAATATCCCTACTAAAAATTATATATATAGGTCCACTTTTTCTGGTAGCCCCAATATAAGGATACCTCCCCATATCCAGTTTTTGGGGGGTTCTGACCGTATTTTTTCACCGAATTGGCTGAAATTCGGTACTTTGAGTTCTTATTGGGTAGCAAATCTTTGTACTAAAAATTATAAATATAGGTCAATTTTTTCGTGTAGCCCCCATATAAGGGTACCCCCCAATATTCGGTATTTTAGGGATCTTGAGCGCGGTTTTCAACCGAATTCGCTGAAATTTGGTACATGGGGTTCTTATTGGGTACCAAATTTCCCCTCTAAAAATTATAAATATAGGTCCACTTTTTCTGGTAGCCCCCATATAAGGGTACCTCCCAATTTCCAGTTTTTGGGGGGTTTTGACCGGATTTTTTCACCTAATTGACTGTAGTTTAGTAATTTGAGTTCTTATTGGGTAGCAAATATCTTCACAAAAAAATATAAATATAGGTCAATTTTTTTGGGTAGCCCCCATATAAGGGTACCCCCGATTTTCGATATTTTGAGGTTCTTGAGCGCGTTTTTCAACCGAATTCGCTGAAGTTTGGTAATTTGTAGTCGTATATGGTAACAAATCTCCCCACCAAAAATTATTAATATTCACCGCTTTTTAGGGGTAGTCCCCATATAACCCCCTTTTTTATATTAAAATAGTTTACTGATTTGTTCCGTGTGTTGCGGTTTGTTAGTCGTTACGGGGAATAGTCAATTTTTACCCTACAAAGACTATTCAGCCATCTGTTGTAAGCATTTCGCCTTCTATAGATATTGTGATAAAAAAAACTCAAACATGATGATAATGAAATATATCGGCAGACATTTAGGCATATCCGCAATATCGTGATACCTCCTGAAGGAAAGAATTGAGATAAACTATTAAAATATTTGGTTCAAAATTGGCATATACCGGTCATTAATTAGGCATAGCCCTCATATGATGATATCCCCAAATATTCACTATTTCCTACACTATGTAATCAATATTGGTCCCTCTTTAGGCATAGCCTCATATAACTTTGTAATCTAAATTACAGTAGTTTGAGGATTTCATACTCTACAATGCGTTATAAATATCAGTCCACTTTTTGGATCATACAGATTTTAGGAAAAATCCCCATTTAAAATTGCCGAAGTTTGTATTTAATGTACATAATGGTTTACATAAATCGGTATTATCGGTATGTGCCCACTTTTTGGTATGTTCTCTATATTTTCATTGCATGTATCTGTCAGTATAACTATGGTGGAGGGTATCCAAAGTTTGGCCCGGCCGAACTTAACGCTTTTTCACTTGTTTATATTAACATAGTTATATGATTTGCTCCGTGTTTGGGTTTGTTTCTAAGACTCAGTTGTAATCATTTCATCTGCGGAAGATGCGAAAAAAACTAGAACATAAGGTTCGATAATTAATCTTATATATATATTCATATATATGAACTGTAACCATATTTTACCAGAAAGAGTGAACCGATATTCCCCATGTTCGAACATGAACTATTTTGGAAAAAATAATAAGATGTGTAAATGTTTAGGGCCATAATCGGTTTGTAGAAATGTGGTTATAGGTACATTTTTTGGTATGTTCCCTATATATTTTTTTCAAGTACCTGTCAGTATATCTATGGTGGAGGGTATCCAAAGTTCGGCCCGGCCGAACTTTACGCTTTTTCACTTGTTTTTGTCTGGTCCCTCTAGAGGCCACAATTATGACCGGACATCATGACATTTTACGTGGAGAAGGGAATCTGACCAAGGAACAAGTTGGCCCTTTTCATCATAATCGGTCAATATTTAGCGGATCAAATGAAATAAGACTTTTATGTGAAGAATTATAAAATTTACATTCTATGTTTACCTCTGAGGTACATAGTTGACATTATATCCAAGATGAGTGGTTGACCTTTAAACTTGTATGTTGAAGGAGTTATACGTAAATATTTACAGCGGTCTACTTATTTAGATATTGTCTAGTATTACTTTTATATTTTTTACGTAGTTACATTTATAGTCAAAAACGACACCTTAAATTTTCGGTGATGATCAGATGATATGTAGGTCATGAAATAGACCAAAAACTGTTATTGTCGGGTTTTTAGTCACTGTATGGACACAATTATTGACCGAACCTCACAAGTTTTGCACGCCCATGTGTGGCCAATTCATTAGATTGAAGCAGAGGACAGAAAGGAAAGGACCAAAGTTAGACTGACTTAAAAATTGTCGGACAACATTATAAATGGAAGTTATATATTTGAAATGTGATCCTATATCGAAACATTATCGCAGATATATTTCTCAAGCGTCTAAAATCTTCAAAATTAAGAAAATTGCGGGAGACTAACATGAACTAATATTTTTGAAAATAAATTTTTTGCCCACCGGAATTGAAAATACCAACCCCTTCGGTGAAAAATTGTTGTGAAACCTTCAATCGGGGGATCTCTTTATGGGACGTACGTTAAAACAAGTACCTATTTCCGCCATCCAAGATTTTGGAATGCAACATTATAACATCCATTTCGAAGGGAAGTTACGTCCAAGATCCTCTAAATATGGATAATAGGGTGGAACCTTTATGTATAAACCACAGAAAAACGCTTCTCCATATACCTCGATATCTTCAATTGCTTGGCTTTATAACAGATGTTTGCGTACTGGTGTCGTTAATTTCCATGGCCTTTGTTTTCTAGATATTAATCTCAAGTTCAACATTGCTTCCAGTCTCCTCAGATCTATTACTCCTGACTGCAGGTTGGACATCGTTTGAGAGAAGGGAGATATCATCCGCATAGTCTAAGTCTACAAGCAGTCGTGACAGACTCCATTATTTCATCTAGTACAAGTGTGAACAGAATGGGTGACAGAGGGCATCCTTGTTATACCCTTCACCACACCGCAGTACAGTGTATTATGTCTTTGTGCATATGTCTGTAACAGACAAAAGGAATCGAGATAGACCATGGTTTATTTTGAGAATATGCATAGAATCACTTTCTGAGTCGATTTACACATGTCCGTCCATGTATTTGTGATCAAAGTACAGGTAGCATTTATGATCCTATTTGGATGAAATTCGGCATTTCGTCCGATTTTATGTAAATGTGTACTGAATTAGATCCATACAAATATATACGAAGTTTTGTTGAAATCGGTTCAGATTTAGATTCAGCTCCAATGTATAGTTTCGTCGGATTTTATGTGAATGGTACACCAAACTCACAATATTTGTCCGATTGAGACAAAATTTAGCACAGCGAATGCAATTGAGACAAGAATGATGTGTGATAAGGTTTGTTCCTCTAATGGAGTAATAGTAATAATATGCACATAGTCACCTTTACTTCATTACGTATAACTCCCGCATCGGAGTATATACAGCCATATAATTGGTATCAATTTGAAGGTCAACAACTCATCTTGGACATACTATCAACATCTCGAGTATATGTCCTTCAGGAGCAAGTATATACGTCCCAGAATAAAAATTTTGTAATTATTCACACAAAAGTCAGGGTCCATTTGACCTGCTAAATATTGACCGATCTTTATCAAAACAGGCATGCATATTCTTAGGCCCGATCCCCTTCTCCATGTAAAATTTCACGATGTTCGGACCATAACTGCGGCCTCTGGAGCGACCAGAAAAACCGACAAAAATTTAGTATTTGGTCCATTTCACCCCCTAAATATTAACAGATCTTTATCAAAAACATTAGGGGTCTTCATTGGCTAGAACCCATCCTACATGCAAAATTTCGTGAAGACTGGTTCATAACTGTGGCCTGTATCGTGTTTACAAATTATAATGGACAGACGGACGGACGGAAACACATATCTAGATCGACTCAGATAGTCGAGATATGACGATCGGTATGCTTAAAGGTGGGTCTAGCACAAAGCTATAATACCCTGACAACATAGTTGTGTAGGGTATAAATATAGGGAATCTACGAAAAAGTGTACCTATACCGACATTTCTACAAACGGATAATGGTTTTAAATGTTGGTCATAAACCAATGTTTCTTTGAACCAAATTTGTTTCAAAAATTTTTGTTTTCATCCAAACTTCGCCCATTTTATTATTTGTTCCAAAATTAGTTCAAGATTCCTAAAATCTGTAAGATTCAAAAAGTGGACTGATACTGATAACGCATGGTAGAGTATAAAATCCTCAAACCACTGTAATTTAGATTACAAAGTTGTATTGGCCTCATATATTGATTGCATAGTGTAGGAAATAGTGAATATTTGGGGATATCATTATATGAGGGCTACGCCTAATTAATGACCGGTATATGCCAATATTGGACCCAATATTTTAATTGTTTATCTCAATTCTTTCCTTCAGGAGGTATCACTACATTCATAAATGTCTGCCGATATATTTCATTATCAACATGTTTGAGTTTTCTCTTATCACAATACCTTTAGAAGGCGGAATGTTTACAACAGATGGCTAAATAGTCTTTGTAGGGTAAAAATTGACTATTCCCCGTAACGACTACCCAACCCCAACGGGGACTACCCCTAAAAAGGGGCGAATATTAATAATTTTTGGTGGGAAGATTTGTTACCATATACGACTACAAAATACCAAATTTCAGCGAATTCGTTTGAAAACCGCACTCAAGAACCCAAAAATACCGAAAATTGGGGGGTACCCTTATATGGGGACTACCCGAAAAAATTGACCCATATTTATAATTTTTTGTGGGGAGATTAGCTGTCCTATAAGAACTAAAATTACTAAATGACAGCCAATTCGGTGAAAAAAATCCGGTCAAAACCCCCAAAAACTGGAAATGGGAGGTACCCTTATATGGGGGCTACCAGAAAAAGTGGACCTATATACATAATTTTTAGTAGGAAAATTTGGTACCCAATAAGAACCCAATGTACCAAATTTCAGCGAATTCGGCTGAAACCCGCGCTCAAGAACCCTAAAATACCGAAAATTGGGTGGTACCCTTATATGGGGGCTACCCGAAAAAATTGACATGTATTTATAATTTTTAGTATTGAGATTTTCTACCTAATAAGAACTCAAAGTACCGAATTTCAGCGAATTCGGTCGAAAAATGCGATCAAACCCGATCAAATCAATGCGATCAAATATCGCAAAATTAGAGGTACCCTATATATGGGGGTATCCGAAAATATGGACCCCTATTTATAATTTTTAGCTGAGAGATTTGTTACCCAATAAGAACTCAATGTGCCAAATTTCAGCGAATTCTGTTGAAAAACGCGCTCAAGAACCTCAAAATACCGAAAATTGGGGGGTACCCTTATATGGGAACTATGCCTAAATGTGGACCGATAAAGCACATCTTCGAAATTGTGGCGATCTATCTCAATTCGTTTAGGCGCTAGAGTGATTACAACAGACAGACGGACAGACAGACGGACATGGCTATATCGTCATAGAATTTTACGCTGATCACGAATATATATACTTTATAGGGTCGGAAATGATTATTTCGATGAGTTACAAACGGAAAAACAAAATTAATATACCCTTCATACTATGGTGGAGGGTATAAAAACAAATGGTGTATGCTTGTCTCTACTTCCGTAAATTCCTCTACAAGATTATCGACGAAGCTCGTAACTTTCAGTGGTCAATACCGTCGCATCTGCTGGGAAGTTTGACACTATTTCAGGTAGTAACGGTTTTCCACAAATTTCTCTAAAGTACCCGTCTAGAAAACTGTCTGAAACCTTTGTCATTAAATTTTCCGGTGGTACAAAAGTTCGGTGTTCAGATGTTATGTCTCTTAACGGGTTGGGGAGGTGATGTCCGATTACACCGCCCCACCCATCGTCTACGTTGCTAATGAAGGCTTTCCAGATTACATCATGTATCAGACCTTCGGTAATTCCACGCTTGATTTCCCCATGTATTCAAGGTATGGGTCTAGAGAGTCTAGTTCAACCGAGATAGACAATCAGAATGGTGTAATAAGGCAGCTATTCGGTAACCACACTCCATGTAACGCTGTAACCACCACATCGGTTAGCTTTGTTTATTGGATCACAGTGGCCATAATACTTCGTCTACTCATAATCTCTACAACTTTGCTGATCTCGTTGTCCGCAAGTTTTCTCTACTAGGCACGGAGCAGTCATTTCGGAATAAAATTCGATCCCATGACAAAAAAAAAATCCACGTTAGAGATGGTATTTACCGGGTAAATACCCAAGGGGGTGGGTAAATACCGGGTAAATGGCCATTTGCGGGTATTTACTATATTGAATCGGTAATACAACATCCTACACCCTATTTCTGGGTTTCTGTTATTAAATTTAGAATGGATGGTTTTACGATATTTTAAAGACGTGGGTAAATACCGAGTTTTTACGCAAAAATTGGGTATAAACTCATAAATTGCGGAACCACTTGACATAGGCATACATGTTTTTAACGTCAAAGCAAACATAGAAATCCACAATGGGGTCCCTGGGTCCAAGTTTTGGGTACCAAATGTCCATGCATAAACTTGTGTATGTAGGTCCACGTTTACTGGTAGCCCCCATACAAAGGTACCCCTATTTTGAGTATTTACCAAAAATGGGTATAAACTCATTAACTGCCGAACCAGTTGACATAGGTGGCCAACATTTTGCATACATGTTTTTAATGTCAAAGCAAACATAGAAATCCAAAATGGTCCCAATTTTGATATAGCCCCCATATAACCGTATCTCCCGATTTAAGGTATTTTTTTTTGTCTATTAGACAAATTTTACGACCAAATTGACTGTAATTTGGCACAGAGTGTTCTCTTTGGGTACCAAATGACCGTGCACACATGTATGTATGTATGTAGGTCCACGTTTACTGGTAGCTCCCATACAAAGTTACCCCTATTTTGATTATTAACCCAAAAAATTGGTATAAACTCATTAACTGGCGAACCACTTGACATAGTCGGTCAAAATTTCGCTCAGATGGTTTTTATATCAATACAAATACTGGTATGGAAAATGGGGACCCTGGGTCCAAGTTTTCATATAGCCCTTTTCATGTGTTGCAATCGGTGTCACAATTTAAGTATTCACTTCATGGAGGGTATAACAATGGGATATGAGGTATCCTATTACTCCATTTTATTTTATATCAAAGAAGGAATTATCATTACGACCAATAGCCCTTATGGAAAACAAACGTAAACCCAACTTATCTGCTATAGCATTAGAAACATGACAAAGCCTGAACACTTCAAAATAGTTCGTCCTTTTTCGTGGTCATTTAAGTACAACTTCAATCACGATTTTCAAAATTACTAAATCCTCTTCCATCACATGCCAATAGAAAATTTTGTAATGCCTCATTTCATGTTTGTCCCAACATGAAATGATGGCAACATGTCAGTCAGTCATTTCATCACCAACTATTTATCCACGATTTCGATGTTCAATTCAAACATTTCGTGAGTGGGGCTTAACTTCGTTCATTTAGTTGCTTTGCATGATTTCTTTCATTCAGCGCGATAGATAGATGGATGGCAGATTTATTTTCTCGCGAACTTATCATTCAAATTCCAAGCTACTGCCAAGTATTCGCTGATGTTCATGTGGTTTATTTAAGCTTTTCAGTCACGATGCAAGCAAAACACATACACACACACCGAACAATTTGTTTTCCATTCTCCAAAAGTGCATTGCAATACACTAGGCCACAACAATACTCAACTTGATGAGACTGATGGCTCGAAAGAGCATAAAAACACCGCTACAATGAACTGTCAACTTGTCGTCGTTGTAAGGCTGTTTTTTTTGGTGCTCCTGGTGTGTGTTCGCGTTCGTGTGTTTGTTTTGTGTAAGTTACTTTGACACCAAGATCCGCGTTCTTGACAGTAATTACAATTTTGGCATGATGATGTTGTGGGTTGAAGTGTTGCTGCGTTCCTGCCTGCATTCCTATGGGCATTTGTGGTACTCACAAATGAGTATTAACGCACGCACGTATGCATTGAACAGAGGCGTTGATTGAAAAAAGAAAGAAAGAAAGCGCGAACACACACAAACAAACATATACATACGTGTATGGTTAAATCTCGGGCTTGTGGTTTTGTGCAAAATCCAAAGTACACTAGTAGTCTTTAGGGAATATGAGTGTTGGCAGTTAAAAAAGGGAATTTTGAAAGCGATTGAAAGACTGTCGGCTTGTTTATGGTTATAAACATTGTAGTATGAATTTACTTGGAGATACGTAAGGAAAATTATGACTTAGGTTCCCATATCATCTAAGAGGAATATGTAATGGTTATTTCATTTTGAAATTCTTGAAGCGAACTCGGTGTCGTTGTCGTTAAATATTAATAAAATCCAAATAGGAGTTACAACGCGACCTCGTAATAAAGTTTGTTATACACTCCATCCGGAATGCCAAATTACATTCACTACAATGGGTCATGGTCAATATTCTGAAGGTGTTACCCACACACCTTCAGAATATTGATCATTGGAGCGCAGCCCTTATATGGTAGCTATGTCAAAAGATGGACCTATATTTAAAGGCCAGATGTACCAAAAATGTGTCTGTACCTAAACGATATTGATCATTTTCTGTAATAAGATTTTCATATTAATCAGAATCCATAATATTAAAGTGAAACAAATTCTGTTGGAAAACGTGCCCAAAAGGTTTCAAAATGCGGAATAACAAAGACATCGTTATATTGGGATTACCCTAAAAAGGTCAATATTGATCATTTTTCATAGGAACACTTTCGCCCCAGTTATAATCTAAAATCTCAAATTACGGCTGATTATGTTAAAAAACGTTCAGTAATGCCGAATATTGGGCAATGCCTTTCAGTGAGAGCAATACAAAAACGTGGACCTATATACCCCATTTGCAATACCGAGGTCCAAATGTTAAATAATATAGGTTTGAAAATGGGCCTAGGATTATTATACTACACAAAACCTGCGGTGTGGATATGTTTAACGCAGACATATTTAATGCTAACTATGAAAATAGAATAAGACGCTGTTTTGGATATGCCCTCATTATATCCAATACACAGTCATTTGCGGATGATTGTTAAGTCAAGTTGAACCAGTAAGGAAAGTAGTGAAGTCGGACGGGGCCGACTATATGATACCCTTCAACACTATGGGTAAATTAAACAGATGCATATTAACAGACCTCGGACCATTATTATAACATTGGATGAACTAGTAAATGTGATCCTTATGTAAATGTCATTCGTCATTCGTTTGTTACAATGGGACAAAAGAATGTAAATCGATTTCAAACAAATATTAATCGGACATCCGTTGGACTGTGTCTGTAATTCTACAAAACACAACTACGTTATTTTATGCAAAATTTCGTGCAAATCGAAAGATGTATAGGGACTTTGGTGCACCATTTAGATAAAATCTGACGAAACTATATATGGGAGCTATATCTAAATCTGGACCGATTTTCACAAAACTTGGCAGACATCATTCTAGGCTCAATTAAGTACCTTATGCTAAATTTCGCGCAAATCGAAAGATATATAGGGACTTTGGTGCGCCATTTACATAAAATCGGACGAAACTATATATGGGAGCTATATCTAAATCTGGACCGATTTTCACGAAACTTGGCACACATCATACTAGGATCAATTCAGTACATAATGCCAAATTTCGTGCAAATCGAAAGATATATAGGGACTTTGGTGCGTCATTTACAGAAAATCGGACGAAACTATATATGGGAGCTATATCTAAATCTGGACCGATTTTCACGAAACTTGCCAGACATCGTTCTAGGCTCAATTAAGTGAGCTGTGCTAAATTTCTTGCAAATCGAAAGATACATAGGGGCCATTTACATTAAATCGGACGAAGCTATATATGGGAGTTATATCTAAATCTGAACCGATTTTTCCCAATTTCAATAGGGTTCGTCCTTGGGCCAAATAAATGAGCGGTGCCAAATTTCATCCAATTCGAATTATAAATGCGACCTGTACTTTGTTTACAATTTAACACCAACAGATGGACAGACGGACGGACGGACATGCATAAATCGATTCAGATAGTGATTCCATGCATATTCTCAAAAGGCACTATGGGCCTATCTCATTTCCTTTTGCCTGTTACAAACATATGCACAAAGACATAATACCCTGTACCACAGTGTGGTGAAGGGTATAAAAACGATCTCATGGTTGTTGAAGTAATAAGCAATTCGCTGTCTGGTCGAGTGGGATTGCAAAATTAGCCATCGGTTACCAGAATGCCGTTGGAATTTTCGGATTATAAATATAGACCTACTTTTTCGGTAGCCCCCATATAACGGTACCCTCCGTATTTCCGGTATTTTGAGAGTTTTGGCCGCGTTTTCCCATCAAATTCGCTGTAATTTGGTATAAACCTCATTATACCCTTCACCACACTGTGGTACAGGGTATTATGTCTTTGTGCATATGTTTGTAACAGGCAAAAGGAAACGAGATAGACACATGGTTCCTTTTGAGAATATGCATAGAATCACTTTCTGAGTCGATTTACGCATGTCCGTCCGTCCGTCTGTCCGTCTGTCCGTCCGTCCATGTATTTTTGTGAAGAAAGTACAGGTCGCATTTATAATCCGATTTGAATGAAATTTGGACGAACCCTATTGAAATTGGGAAAAATCGGTTCAGATTTAGATATAGCTCCCATATATATATTCGTCCGATTTAATGTAAAAAGTCCCTATATATCTTCCGAATCTTCCGAAATTTGGCAAATCGTAATGAATTAGGCCCAGAATGATGTGTGCCGAGATTCATGAAAATCGGTTCAGATTTAGATATAGCTCCCATATATAGTTTCGTCCGATTTTATATAAATGGTGCACCAAAGTCCCTATATATCTTTCGATTTGCACGAAATTTGGCACAGCGTAATTAATTAGGCCTAGAATGATGTGTGCTGAGTTTCATGAAAATCGGTTCAGATTTAGATATAGCTCCCATATATAGTTTCGTCCGATTTTATATAAATGGTGCACCAAAGTCCCTATATAACTTTCGATTTGCACGAAATTTGGCACAGCGTAATGAATTAGGCCTAAAATTATGTGAGCTGAGTTTCATGAAAATCGGTTCAGATTTAGATATAGCTCCCATATATAGGTTCACCCGATTCAATGTAAATGGTCCACCAAAGTCCCTATATATATTTCGATTTGCACGAAATTTGGCACAGCGTAATGAATTAGGTCCAAAATAATGTGTGTTAAGTTTCCTGAAAATCGGCTCAGAGTTAGATATAGCTCCCGTATATATTTTCGTCCGATTGAATGTAAATGGTCCACCAAAATCCTTATATATCTCTTCATTTGCACGAAATTTGGCATAAGGTACTGATTAGGTCCAGAATGATGTGTGCTAAGTTTCGGGAAAATCGCTTCAGATTTAGATATAGCTCCCATATATATCTTCGTCCGATTTAAGGTAAATTGTGTACCAAAGTCCCTATATATCTTTCGATTTGCACGAAATTTGGCACAGTGTACTAAATTAGGTCTAGAATGATGTGTGTAAAGTTTCCTGAAAATCGGTTCAGATTTAGATACAGATCCCATATATATATATATATCCGATTTAATGAATATATATATATATATATATATATATGTATATATATATCCGTCCGATTTAATGTAAATGATGTACCCAAGTCTCTATATATATTTCGATTTGCACGAAATTTGGTACAGCGTACTGAATTAGGTCTAGAATGAAAATCGGTCCAGAGTTAGATATAGATCCCATATATATTTTTGTCCTATTTAATGTAAATGGTGCACCAAAATCCCTATATATCTTTCGATTTGCATGAAATTTAGCACGGCGTAATGAATAAGGTCTAGAATGATGTGTGTTAAGTTTTGTGAAAATCGGTTCAGATTTAGATATAGTTCCCATATATATTTTCGTCCGATTTAATGTAAATAGTGTACCAAAGTCCCTATATATCTTCCGATTTGCACGAAATTTGGCACAGTGTACTAAATTAGGTCTAGAATGATGTGTGTTAAGTTTCCTGAAAATCGGTCCAGATTTAGACATAGATCCCATATATATATATATATATATATATATATATATACATATATATATATATATATATACATATATATGTATATATATATATATATATATGTATATATATATCCGTCCGATTTAATGTAAATGATGTACCCAAGTCTCTATATATATTTCGATTTGCACGAAATTTGGTACAGCGTACTGAATTAGGTCTAGAATGAAAATCGGTCCAGAGTTAGATATAGATCCCATATATATTTTTGTCCTATTTAATGTAAATGGTGCACCAAAATCCCTATATATCTTTCGATTTGCACGAAATTTAGCACAGCGTAATGAATTAGGTCTAGAATGATGTGTGTTTAGTTTCGTAAAAATCGGTTCAGATTTAGATATAGCTTCTATATCTGACCAAATGACAAATTTAGTATCGTTTGCAGAATGACATTTTTATGGATCCAATTTCATTTTACTGGTTCTTTAAAAATGCGACGTCTGTTAGGATTCATCTGTTGAATATACCTAAAGTGGTGAAGGGTATCATATAGTCGGCCCCGTCCGACTTTACAACTTTCCTTACTGTTTTTTTATTAAAATAATTAGTTGTTTGTTCCGCGTTTTGTGGTTTTCCAAATATTACCTTATTTTACCATATTCTGTACTCGAAATTGTCAGTTTATACCCTACAAAGTATGGGATTTTAACACGATTAGGCATCCGTTGCATTCATGCTACCTTCGAATGTACTATATCAGCCCGCATTTAAGCCTACTGTTCGGTATTTATACCCTTCACCACACTGTGGTACAGGGTATTAAGTCTTTGTGCATATGTTTGTAACAGGCAAAAGGAAACGAGATCAACAAATGATTTCTTTTGAGAACATGCATAGAATCACTTTCTGAGTCGATTTACGCATGTCCGTCCATGTATTTTTGTGAACAAAGTTCCGGTAGCATTTATTATTCGAATTGGATGAAATTTGACACAGCTCTTTGACTTGAACCAAGGACGAACCCTATTGAAATAGGGAAAAATCGGTTCAGATTTATATATAGCTCCCATATATATATTTCGACCGATTTAAGGAAAATCTTCTACCAAAGTCCCTAAATATGTTTCGATTTGTACGAAATTTGGCATAGTGTAATGAATTAAGTCTAGAAGGATGTGTGTACAATTTCTTGAAAATCGGTTCAGATGTAGATATAGCTCCCATATATATTTTCGACCGATTTTATGTAAATGGTGCACCAAAGTCCCTATATATCATTCGATTTGCACGAAAATTGCCATAGCGTAATGAATTAGGCCTAGAATGATGTGTGTTAAGTTTCCTGAAAATCGGTTCAGATTTAGATATAGCTCCCATATATATTTTCGACCGATTTTATGTTACTGCTGAACCAAAATCCCTATATATCATTCGATTTGCACGAAATGTGGCAAAGCGTACTGCTTTTGGTCTACAATGATTTGTGTTAAGTTTATTGAAAATCGGTTCAGATTTAGATATAGCTCCCATATATAAGTTCGTCCGATTTTACGTAAATGAGGTGCCAAAGTCCCTATATAAATTTCGATTTCCACGAAATTTGGTATGATGTCCACGAAATTTGGCAAAGCGTACTGCTTTTGGTCTACAATGATGTGTGTAAAGTTTCCTTTAAATTGATTCAGATTTAGATATAGCTCCCATATACATTTTCGTTTGATTTAATGAAATGGGTGTACCAATGGTGTCCCTATATATCTTTCGATTTTCACGAAATTTAGCATAGCGTACTGAACTGAGTTTAGAATGGTGTGTCTTAAGTTTCGGGAAAATCGGTTCAGATTTAAATATAGCTCTCATATATATTTTCCTTCGATCTAAACAAATTAAATCTATTATCGTGTGAGTTCGTGCAAATGTTGCAGCAAATAATAGCCGTTTCTCCGATCGAGATATATTGTGAACAACACACTATGATGCAGCATACCAAGTGGTTGCTCATATACGATCAGATGTACATACAGCTCTCATACACAATTGTGCACGATTTCATACAAATCATTCTACCTTCGAATATACTGTATCGGCTTTAACGTACTATAGCGTGATGAGAGGTACTGTGATACTAAACGAAAATATTATGTTTGAGATATGTATAGCCGCTCATATAAATATGTAATCAATATTTGTTCTCCTTTAGTTATAGCTCCACATATGACGTTGTTACTTACTTACTCAGCTGGCTCGAGACAGAACAGTTGTTCCAAAAGCCGTTCTTAAAAAATATTTCCATGCTCGTCGACCTTGTGCGTAGTTTTAAAATTTGAAAGACCATGCTTTGATATGTTATCCTCCACATGATCTTTTCATCGAATTCATGGCCATCCTCTTCCATATGAACTATTAATAGGCTCGCTTTTATATACCTCTTGAGGTCATCCATTCGCACAACGTGGCCTAGCCTAGATTATGTCGATGTCTGTGTATGGATAGTATAGCTCGTGGTTCATTCAACGCAGATCGGTCCGAAGATCTTTCGGAGAATACTTCTCTCAAACACTTCAAGAGCTGCCTCGTTTTCTTGCGCAAGTGTCCATGCTTCTGATCCATACACGGGAAGTATCAGCGCCTTGTAGAGTCTGGCGTGAGGTGACCTTGTTTCTATATTGCTTACTTAGACCATAGTAGCATTTGTTGGCCATCCTTCTCCGAATTTCAAAACTGATGACATTAGTTTTAATTCTGACGGTACCGAGGAATATAAAGTTGTTGGCTACCTCGAATTTGTAGTTTTCAGGTTCCACAGTTGGACGTCTTGCGCATTGATAACATTAATTTGGTCTTCTCGCCACTTACTGCCAGACCCACTTTGGCAAACTCCTTCTCAATTTGTTCCAAAGTGGCTGTTACCGCTAGCAATGTTCGTCCCATTATATCTATGTCATCGGCGTAGGCGAGTAACATGTGTTGTTTGGTGTACAAAGTTTAATTCCTGTTCAACTTTGCCTCTAGTATGACTATTTCCAGAAGGATTAAAAAAAATTACACGACAAACTGTGTGACGATCCACCGCTCAGGTTCTATTTCCTCCAGAGTTCGCTACCTTCTGGCCCCCGGCCGTGCTCAGTCTGGGGGGAGTTCTTTTCCTTTGGAAATAGATTCAGATACGATCTCATAAAAGTAAAAATTTCAAGGTAGCTCTTTGTTATGTTTGTGTGTGAATGTAAGTAACATTTGGGGTGTGTGTGTGTGTTAATTGGTGTTAATTGAAAGTAAGCAACACCAGATGTAAGTGTGTTGCTCTATGTTCTTTACCCTTCCATCCTGCTGATAATACATTTTCTATCAGCCCAACTGTACATCCTAAAATAACTCTTTCTCCTTTCGTGGCATAATGATACCCTTTAATGGTTCATCTTTAATAGCAAAACGCGTTTATTTAACAACAACAAGCAAAACTAATAGCACTGATGATTACAATGAGACAATATTTCAATATTTTAGTATAGAACAAAAAAAAAAAATAAATAAATAATAAGAAAACTGCCAAGTAAAAATATTTTTGTTATGTAAAATTGACAGATAAAAAAAAATTACAGATGTAAAAATGTATAATTAGGTAATACTTATAGTTGAAATAAGTATTAGTAATTTGAAAATGTAATAATAAAATATTGCTTCGTGGTAGTATATGAAATGAAAACAAAATTTTATCCGACTTACCAAACTCTAAAATCCTTTGTAGTCCTCAGGCCTGTTGACGAAGGATCTGGAAGCCGATTTGCTATAGTAAATTCAATTAGTATTTCATTTCATACCCCACGATTCATTAAAATGTAGTGAAATTAAATGTGTGTGAACCATCAAAATAATAATAATAGATTGCTGCAATATTGTTCCGGATTTCTTAATCTATTTTTGCATGTTTGCGCCTGTTTCCGTCTTGGAGTTAGGAATTTTCATCATTACTAGTTTTGCCAGCCTAATATTTATTGTGATTGACAACTTATTCGATTCTTTTTAACAGCAAGATTAATTTAAGCCAGTCCTTTAAATGCTTGGTCCAATCGAAATATATGGCTTTAGATATTTTTAAATCCAATGATTGAATTGAAGTTGGAAATGCCTGTATAAAGCTGAACGTTATCTTGGATTTTCAATTTGCGTTTTTGCCACAAAAATTGATGATGTAAATATCACGAGTTCGTATTAACCACAATAGCTCAGCGTTTTCAAAATATATATATGGGTATTTCCTTTTCCAAATACACCTTTATTTTCTTTCTTTTTTAAAATATTTTCCTGGTCTTGCTTCGTTGCTGTCTATATCAGTAATGAATTTTCAAATCTAATTTTTCCATAATTGACAAAACTTATTTTTTTCAATTTTTTTCCCCCTTCCCGGCCTACTTTTATTAACAAAAAAAAACTATTCCCTTTTAAAAATTAGTATATATAATTTCCATTATTATAAAAAAAAAAACATTGGTCTCAGTCAAAGTTACAAATCATTCCATGCTAAAAAAAAAAAAAAAAAAATAGTAATAGTAATATAGTGAAGTATTTATATATGCTATGTCCATATATCCTTTGCGTGGTAAATTCCGGTTCTTCCACTTAGCATGTCTTTTAGCTCATAACTTACATTTCCTAACTTTCGCACTACCTTGGCTTTTATTCCCGTAGGAGCTAGCTTTGCATTGTAGTTTTTAAGGTTAGAGCTTTGCGTAAAGTTTCTTCTTATAACTTCTTGCCCAATCTCGAAATGTCTTAATTTTGACCTTAGATTGTATATTCTCTCATTCTTATCGTATGCAGTTTTAAGTTTCGATTGTATCGAGTCCCTCAACAACGTAAATTTATCCTTTCTTTGAATTTGTGAATCACAATCTTCTAGTACTTTTAACTTTCTCAAAATTTCAAAGTCCTTCCCATGCGTTATCATGTGTTGACCAAAAATTATTTGGTAAGGCGTTTCATTTGTGGAGGCATGAATTGTGTTTCTCAATGCACAATTTATACTTGGCAAATATACATCCCACTTACGATGGTCATCTTTTACATACGCCCTTAAAGCTGCATTTATGGACCTATTCACCCGCTCACTAGCGTTTGATTGTGGGCTGTAAACTGCTGTAAATTGATGCCTGATGCCATAAGTTCTCAATAACTTCTCAAATTCTCTACTCCTGAACTGTGAACCGTTATCCGAGATTATAACTTCCGGAACACCGAAGCACATAAAAACTTCATCCCTTAAAAAGGTAATAATCGGTTGCGAAACCAATTTCTTTAGCGGCTTGATAAATGTGAATTTTGAGAAATGATCTAAAATAACTAGTATTCCTACGTGACCGTTCTTAGTCCTAGGTAAAGGTCCAATGAGATCTACATACAACCTTTGAAATGGTCTTTCTGTTTGCACCATCTGACCCATTGGTGGGCGTAAAGTTGTCGTGGGTACCTTTGTAGTTTTACATATTTCGCATTTTCCAATATATTCCTTCACGTCTGTTACTAGTCTTGGCCAGTAGAAGTATCTACGAATCTTTTCCGTCGTTTTTGCAATGCCACAATGAGACGCATTTGGTGGATTATGTGCTGCGTATATAAGTCTATTTCTTAATTCTCTTGGGAGCACTAACTTCCACGAATATTGATCATTCACATCACCATTGGAAAATGTTACTCTCTTGTATATATATTTGTCCTCTATTTTGAAGTCTGGATAACCCGACTTAATAGTTTCTCTCCATTTTGAATATTCTCCGCTGCTAAAAGCTTCCGAGTCCATATCCACACTTGGTATCACTTCTACTTCAACTTCCGAAACAGTATAGTCATTTTCGAACGCTCGTGACAGGGTATCCGGTACAATATTTTCCCTGCCTTTTCGGTGCTCAATTTTAAATTGGAAACCCTGTAGCTTTAATGCCCATCTGGCCAATCGCCCCGACAAGTCGCTTTGCCGCATCAGCCACTTTAAGCTAGCGTGATCTGTCACCACCTTGAATTCGTGGCCATCTATATATGCACGAAATTTCTTTATTGCCAAAACGACGGCTAAACACTCCAGTTCCGTCACCGTATAATTTCTCTGCGTTTTAGTAAGTTTCTGTGACATATAAGCTATGGGTCGTTCAATTCCATTGCAATCCTCTTGAGCCAAGACTGCTCCAACTCCAACCATACTAGCATCGCACTGTAATATGAATGGCTTAGTAAAATCAGCATTCACTAGAACAGGTGCGCTACATAATTTCGTCTTTAACAGTTCAAACGCATTTTGAGCCTCTTCAGTCCATTTGAATGTCTTCTTTTTAGACAGCAACTCGGTTAATGGGAAAGTGTACCTTGAGAATTCCCCAATGAATCGGCGGTACCAGCCAATCATTCCCAAAAATCGTCTTAGGGCTCGCAAAGAATTAGGTGTGGGGAATTCGGATATTGCTTTTACCTTATCCGGGTCAACTTTCAGTGATCCTTCGCCAACAATATAGCCCAAGTACTTTACCCTTTTTATTGCAAATGAGCTTTTCTTCAAATTAATTGAAATATTTGCATTCCGAAAGCGTATAGCCACTTCCTGTAGATGTTGCATATGTTCTTCAAACCCCTCGGATACTATCAATAAATCATCCAAATATACGAAGACACGAGATTTCAAATTATATGGAATTACAATGTCCATTAATCTGCACATTGTTTGGGGTGCATTGCAGAGCCCGAATGGCATCCTCGTGAATTGATAAAGTGGCCTATTTGGAATGGTGAAGGCAGTTTTTTGTTTGGACGATTCATCTAATTTAATTTGCCAAAAGGCATCTTTTAAATCCACTTTCGATATGTACTGGACAGCTGGTAATCTAGATAGAATGCCCTCGATGTTAGGTATTGGGTACGAATCCTTGACTGTCACTGCATTGAGTTTTCTACTGTCTACGCAGAATCTTACCTTATCTGGCTTAACTATTAATACTCCCGGCGATGACCACGGAGATTGTGGACATTCTTCAATTACTCCTAATGAGATCATTCTATCAATTTCAGTACACAATAGCTTCTCCTTAGCTGGCGATATTGGATAATATCTTTGTTTAATGGGCTTCGCCTCCCCCGTATCGATATGATGTTCAACCAAACTCGTGCATCCTAGACCTTCCCTTTCAGAATTTGGGAACATATCTACAATAACGTCTAACTTCCTGCGTTGTTCATCCGTTAATTTAATAAAATCCGGTTCACCGTTGTGACTATTAATTTCAGCTATTTCCATAGGTATATTTAAAGAAATTTTGAATTTATTCCAAAAGTCCATACCACAAATTATGTCCTGCTTTATCGATTTGATCACCAAAAATTCAAATTTACACTCCCGATTTTGAAAACAAAATTCCAAATTTACTATTCCTGAAATGTTCTGTCTTTGTCCATCCGCAGTTTTTACATTTCCGTGACATTTCTTAAAACCGGATAATTTGTCAACTATATCAGCCAAATTTCCCCCAATTACACTTCTATTTGCCCCACTATCCAACAGCGCAAAATATAATTTCCCGTTGATAGATAATGGTAAAAATGGCCTAGTATCATTATCCTTCATGACTACTGATGCTACAGTAAATTTGTTAAAAGATTTTAAAAGTTTCCAAAATTTCCTCATTCTAGCTGCACTACGATTTGATTTGGCCCCATTCTCTAAACTGAAATTATTACATAATATTTTATTTTCTAACAAATCCTGTGGTATTAGTTCAATCTGATAATTTGTTGTTGTTTTACTCTCCTCAATATCTTTCAAATTTGCTCTTTGGTCTATTTCCTTGGTGGTACATGTGGATGTCCTCTCTTTAGTTGAGGGACATCCCTCTTTGAGTTTCCCGATTTATTACAATTTTCGCAATTAGGTTTGTACGTATTACCTCGTCCGCAACCGTAACAAAATATAGATTTCTTCTGCATACACTCCTTATATGTGTGACCATTCTCACCACAATTCCAGCATAGTATTGGTCTGTACATTTCAAACAGATCACTGTCATCTATTTTCTCCTCTACTTCCTCACATATTTCAGATACCTTTCCCTTTTCCCGAAATTGTCTAAAACGATTTATAGCTTGAATATCCCCTATGAACTTTTCATGTTTCCTAACAGCCTTCCTCAGTTCCGCTACGCTACTAATACTAACATGTAATAATTCATGACGAATTTCGGATCTTAAATTCCGTATTAAAGTTTCACACATTTCCTCCTCACTCATTGGTGTTCTGAGTCTATCGCATAATACCATTACTGAATCGCAATAGTCGTCAAATGTCTCGTTTGGTCTTTGTTTTCTACGGCGGATATCGTCTCTGATATCGTAATCGTTGTAGAATTCTTTGTATTGTTTCTTTAAAGCATCGGTAAGTTCGTTCCATATTATATTATCGTTTTGTCGATGATATCTCCAAAACCACCCTAATGCTTTCCCATCGAACAACAAATGGGCATACCTGCATAATAATTGAAAATCCCCACCAAGTGTATTTGAAGTCATAATATTGACCCTATAGATAAACTCGTCAATGGGCATATCACTACTTGCCCCTGTATACGATAATCTCCAGTTCCTTATAACGTTCATAGTCTTTTCGGATGAATCAGGTAGTGCAACCGGTCTACTATTGACCTCTCTTGGGGGTATATCTGCGGTTGGATTATCAGTTCTATTCCCAAAATGCTGTCCTAAATTTAGACCTGATAACAAAGTACCGATTTCACTTGTTATTTCTCTCCTTATGTCACAAAGTGATTCTGATATTATCCCACGCACCCTGTGCTCATCTATTGCATTTGAAGTGCAAGTTGGAACATCCACTGCACCACTTCTTGATCTCCTAGATTCCCCTCGAGTATTCCTTGACCTTGATCTAGTTATACGTTCAGTTTCATCCTCGCCATTGACAACAAAAGACACACTATTTCTCCTACCCAAATCCTCTGCTGTCAAATTCTCCGTACTGCGAGTAACAGGCATTTCAAATGTTCAATACAATTCGTTAACAATATATGCAAATAACAATTCAAAAAAAAAAAAAAAAAAAAAATCTCTAATAACCGTAAATAATAATGAAAAGTTGCCACTACTCGGAGGAAGATTATTATTTCAAGATATACTAGTTTCTCTTCAACTAACACCATTAGCGTTGAATGTCATTCCTGCGGTATGTATCCAAATGATGACCTAAATACAAAAACATCCACGAAATGACTATTCAAATAATAATTACATTACAGTTTGAGGGTAAATGACTAACAAACTGTAAGCCTTTAAGTCCGACTCTACATAAATGTAATTTGAATGAAGAAGTGTAAATATCTTAGAAGAAACATCACAGGTTTTATCTGAACAAACGCTCAAATTAAAATTCCTATGTCACTTCCGCATAAGATTTGTGTATGTGTGCAAAAGTAGGCAACCCTCACGGGGTATCGAAATCCGAATTCCGAAATTTGAAAATTCCACCTTGGGGTATGTCTACATTAAACATGTGTTTTTGTGTAGGACCTCAACAGATGAAGTAGATGACTTTTAATCTTCAATAATTGTGTAGCTGTCGAGGCCCCACGTTGGGCGCCATTTAATTTATGTGACGATCCACCGCTCAGGTTCTATTTCCTCCAGAGTTCGCTACCTTCTGGCCCCCGGCCGTGCTCAGTCTGGGGGGAGTTCTTTTCCTTTGGAAATAGATTCAGATACGATCTCATAAAAGTAAAAATTTCAAGGTAGCTCTTTGTTATGTTTGTGTGTGAATGTAAGTAACATTTGGGGTGTGTGTGTGTGTTAATTGGTGTTAATTGAAAGTAAGCAACACCAGATGTAAGTGTGTTGCTCTATGTTCTTTACCCTCCCATCCTGCTGATAATTCATTTTCTATCAGCCCAACTGTACATTCTAAAATAACTCTTTCTCCTTTCGTGGCATAATGATACCCTTTAATGGTTCATCTTTAATAGCAAAACGCGTTTATTTAACAACAACAAGCAAAACTAATAGCACTGATGATTACAATGAGACAATATTTCAATATTTTAGTATAGAACAAAAAAAAAAATAAATAATAAGAAAACTGCCAAGTAAAAATATTTTTGTTATGTAATATTGACAGATAAAAAAAAAAAAAATTACAGATGTAAAAATGTATATTTAGGTAATACTTATAGTTGAAATAAGTATTAGTAATTTGAAAATGTAATAATAAAATATTTTATCCGACTTACCAAACTCTAAAATCCTTTGTAGTCCTCAGGCCTGTTGACGAAGGATCTGAAAGCCGATTTGCTATAGTAAATTCAATTAGTATTTCATTTCATACCCCACGATTCATTAAAATGAAGTGAAAATTAAATGTGTGTGTACCATCAAAATAATAATAATAGATTGCTGCAATATTGTTCCGGATTTCTTATTCTATTTTTGCATGTTTGCGCCTGTTTCCGTCTTGGAGTTAGGAATTTTTCATCATTACTAGTTTTGCCAGCCTAACATTTATTGTGATTGACAACTTATTCGATTCTTTTTAACAGCAAGATTAATTTAAGCCAGTCCTTTAAATGTTTGGTCCAATCGAAATATATGGCTTTAGATATTTTTAAATCCAATGATTGAATTAAAATTGGAAATGCCTGTATAAAGCTGAACGTTATCTTGGATTTTCAATTTGCGTTTTTGCCACAAAAAATTGATGATGTAAATATCACGAGATCGTATTAACCACAATAGCTTAGCGTTTTCAAAATATATATATGGGTATTTCCTTTTCCAAATACACCTTTATTTTCTTTCTTTTTTAAAATATTTTCCTGCTTGCTTCGTTGCTGTTATATCAAATCTATTTTTCCATATATATTTTTTTCAATTTTTTTTTCCCCTTCCCGGCCTACTTTTATTAACAAAAAAAACTATTCGCTTTTAAAAATTAGTATATATAATTTCCATTATTATAAAAAAAAAAACATTGGTCTCAGTCAAAGTTCTTTTTTAAAATATTTTCCTGGTTTGTAGACAAAACTTATTTTTTTCAATTTTTTTTTCCCCTTCCCGGCCTACTTTTATTAACAAAAAAAACTATTCGCTTTTAAAAATTAGTATATATAATTTCCATTATTATAAAAAAAAAAACATTGGTCTCAGTCAAAGTTACAAATCGTTTGTAGAGAATCGATAAATGAGTCGTATGACTCACCAGGCTTTTGTTTCCTGTTCCTCATTTCTTCCTTATGATCAAATGAAGACTTCATTACTTTGAACTGGCTACGAATTTCTGTACAGAAATCTTCCCACCGAATGGCTGGCACCGTCTTGTGGTAGCGCCAATACCATTCCCTAGCTTTTCCAGTAAGCAAAGTATTTAAATTTCGACATATAATAGAAAAATCGTTATTAAACGTTTCTCTTGTAAGGGTATTTACTCTATATAGGAACTCTTCGATACTTAATCCTGTAGAACAACCATCGAATTTCAAGTTCCAGTTATTAATAATTGACGTTATTTTGTCTGCATTTTTATCAATAACGTTGAAATTACCTAATATAGTTGGACTTGTGTTTGCAGCTGGCTGATAGCGATTTGTTTGGGGGTGATGAGGATAACAATGTACTTGTAAATTGGTATTATTCATATAAGGGTGATTAGATGAGTATGCATTATTATTCAGTATCCTTTCAGGATTGACGTTATTCGGAACTTGATTGGGTATGTTTGTTGTAGTTTGTTGACCTTGTGGTACTGTAGGAGCTGTTAACGATTGTGGAAAATTTAAGTTTTGGAAAAACTTAGTTAATTGTGTTTCAATCATTTTATTTAGTTCATTGTAGTCTACGTTAGCTACCGGTGGATTATTATTAGGGGAAGTGGTAGAAAAAGTGAGTGACACATCCGGATTTCACTGAGGATTTTGTAGATTTTCGCCTTGAGAGCACGAAGGATTTCTATTATCCTGAAACAGATTTTTGGAAACACTTCGCGTGTTATAGTGCTTGCTCATAGCACCTCTACATTTGCCTCTGAAGTTAGCAGTTTTTGGAGCTGGGGTGGCTTTGTTGCCAATGAATATGTTCTGAGCTCACTCAGATCGCATACTCTCCTGCAGACTGGGCATTCTGCTGAAGAAACCAGATTAACTTCTATACAGGTCCTGTGAAAAGGATGCGAACACTCATTAATTGTAAGACAATCCTAACCATCGGCCAAAGGATGTCGACAAATATCACATATATTTATGGGTTTATTCGATGAAGTTATTGAAGATGGACCAAATCTATATAGAAAATTTCAAAGGTAAGGAAATTTACATAAACAAAACATACTGTCGGATAGAGCCAAAAGGATATAGGCGTTGTCCTTCAGGCCTCACGTTGGGCGCCAAATATGTAATGTACACAATCATAATAATTGATTTAGATGCAATTTTGAAATATATTACAAATGCATCGTTGAACTAGTATAGAGTTAGGACTACGGGAGCCATTAAAGCCTAGTCGGTTGCGGGGTTCGTGTCCTGCTCTATAAAAGCCTTGTTTAGAATTACAAATTAATGTTGTAGACTCCCTATTTATTTACTCTACAAAAATGGACCAAATAATGTTGGATATTGAACTTTAGGGTTGTCATTCGAAAAACCAAAAAAACTCTCTAGAAATATAGACTAAGGCCTACAATCTAGTGAAAAAATGGGGACTCTTTGATGTTACCAGAGTCCGGCCTCAAAACTCTCACCAAACTTTGTCCTAATGGCAAATTTTAATTAGGACCCCTATGAAATCATTCAAACCAACAATAAGACCCTATACCATGTTGTAAGAAACGTCTATTGTATGATTTTACGGATTCATTTTAGATAAATATTATTTTATTCATGATAATAACATTAAATATAATTCAATTACAATCTTCATTTTATATATAGTGTTATATTCATTTTTAGAAAATTTAAGTAAACTGGGTTTAAGTTAAATATTTGGCCCTCAATGGGTTAATATCTTAACATTGCATACACAACAGCAAGAAAAAATAAAGGAATAGATATACTTTTTTTACATATGAATTACTTTTCGTAGAGAGATTATATGTTTTCAAAGGGGGACCTGTTTCCAATGAGATTCTGAATTTAATTCTATGTTGGGAGTTCATATTTCTAATATCAATCATACAATAAGATGCAATAATGAGTATGGAATATTAATATAATTATTTTGAAATATTATCTATACATTTTTTTCACATTAGTTCGTATCGCTTTAATATCAAAATTATTTGCATAAAAAAATAAAAATAACCAATTAGGTTATATTGTATTAAATTTTTTATAGATAATTTATCAAAATATTTTTTATATATATAAATGGTATACTTAAAGGCAATATT
>NW_026881732.1:0-36324 GCF_032173495.1 Musca vetustissima | reverse complement strand
TACCAATCAAGTTTGAGAAGTAGGGTAGATATAAGGAGTTGGTTTTAGAAGTGTGTACTCAAGTATTCCAAAAGTTGTAAACGGTACAAAATTTTGGGTGAACCGATAGATCTGGGATCCTGAAATTTGAAGTTAGTATCACTGTTGTGGTATAGTTTTAGGGTATGGAGGATGTTTTGGAAATTTCTAATAATTTGTACTTGATGGTACTACATTTGGGATTTCCCAAATTCCACTCGGGCTAGAATCCGTAATGTGAAGTAGTTGCTACTAATTTGGATTTGGGTGAACCTATAGAGCTTGAATCATGAAATTTCAAATGAGTTTTGAAAATAAGGATACATTGGTACCAAATTTAGTGCATAGCTATATTGCTGTTGCGGTCAAAATTGGTGTGTGCTGTTGAGATATGGATGTAGTGTTGAAAATACGTACTATAGGAGAAAAAAGGTACTCAAATTTTAATTATGGTCGAAATTGGTGTGTGGGCTGATTAGCTCTTTCGACATATGCATAGTGTCCCAAGTTACGGACACTGTAGTTGGAAAACTTAAACGGGACTTTTTAATTTTTTTCACATTTTGTTTATCAAATTATAGCCACTCCCATGAGAAAATTCGGTTAAAAATGTATTATTACCGAAAACGAAGCGGAACAAAACCTGGACCGATATACCTCGTTTGCAATACCAACCACCCTCAAAGTAATAGCAATGTCAGTGCGAGTGCTCTATTTCAAATATTGTGATCTCTATCTTGATTTGAACAGACATACGAACATGCATAAAGAATAGAATTTTATTCTGATCAAGAACACATATACTTTTGAGGTCCACGTCATAACTCTAAATCCATGATTCGTCTAGGGCAGCGACAGTCAACCTGGTCCCTACCGCCCACTAGTGGGCGATACGTACTTTTTGGTGGCCGTAGGATTTTCCTAAGTATATTATATATTTTAAGACATTTTTGAAGACATTTTGAACTTAAAGTTGTACCAATGAATGAAAAATGCATTTACAGCTAATGCTAAGGAAGCTGATACAAAGTATCAAGAATAACTATTAGAAAAAATATGATGGAGATTGTAAACAGAGTTTCGAAAATGGCGGATATGAAAAGTTGTGGCAACAAAAAAAGTACCTCTTTTATATCCAAACATTTGGAAAGAGGCATTCAAATTATTAATATATTTTCCTACCTCATATTTAGTCTAATCAGGATTTAGTGCTGTTAACCACATCATGAACAAAGAAAGAAACCGCCTTAATATTTCTGAATAGGGAGTCCTTCGCTTGTTTTTGACGAAAATAGAATCAGATATTATATATTTAATTTTGCAACATCAGCCTCAGGGATCCTATTAAATACTTTATATTTAACTATACTTAATTAAAATTACTTAATAAAATGCAAAAATCTAATAAATGAAAACAGTTTATCAATAAACAGCACTGTGGATTAGGTGGGCGATAAGGATATTTTTCTATCACTTGCGGTGAAAAAGTGGGCGGTAATTAAAAAAAGGTTGACTACCCCTGGTCTAGTGTAACCGCGAACTTTCTTTAACATCAAAAAGAATCTGGTAAAGCTCCACACATTCTCATTTATACAACCCAGAGATTATTACAACAAGTTTTAAAGGTTTCTCACATTTACAACATTCACATAAATTAATGGCCCATTTTAAAACAGATTATAAAAAACTTTTGTCGTCTCCTTGTCCTCGTCTTTTAAATGTCAAGATACAATTTAATTAATGTACAAATAAATAATTATGTTATTGGTGTTATAAATATTGATAAAATATCTGAAATTAGTTTAACAAAAAAAAAATAAATGGACAAATCTCAGATATTATTTACTTATGATCATGTATTTATGACAGACGATAATGTCAAGTCACTTTACTATAGTCCGTACAATGTTTCCAATCTTTACAAACGTTTTATACGACGCACTTAAGATTGGGCTTGTCGTCTAGATCTCTAAGCAAATTGCCGTAGAAACAACTGTTCATATTTATGGCTGCATTGTCTGGGCGATAAGAACAAAAATAAAAAAACACGTTATGAACTTAATATAAATATCCCCAATTTGTCGAATAACTCATATAGGGGGTAACACAGAGATTACAGATTTCATACCTACTTGGGATGTTTTGCTATGTTTTTGTTTCACCAACTACTTGAGAACTGTCAATTTTGATATCACTCACGATTTAGTTGTTAAAAAATTATAACTATTTAACAGTCTCTGCTATCTCCGATTACCGTCGATTAATGACAGCTTGCAGTTTTCATTCCAGATATCATGTATGTACGTACGTATGTAATTCTACATTTCTTGTAATGCACCACGTTAAATAATGCAATTATAATTACGTTTGCAGTTATTTGTTTTTGTATTTTGAAATCAACACTTCGTCGTTCGAGATAGTGGATTAGCTAAGATGACAAAACAGCGACGAAGACGACGACGACAACAGCATTATTCTCGGAGTTTAAAATTTCAACTAAACTGAACTGTCAATTGGAGGCAAGACTTTCCTCTGTGCTTATAAGTACTAGCAGCTGTATAAGAGTATTTCGATTTCTTATCACCTACGATTTGATGTTTAAGGTTAGTGATTGGGGGCAATTCGACATCATAAATTGTTAGAGTGCTACTGTTAGGCCTCTACAGATTTGATAAATACAGTAGAACATCGGTTTAACGATTATGTGATTTAACGATGGAGCAATTTCATTACATGATGGCCATAAAAAAATTTACTCATTATAACGATCTCACACAAACATGAAAAAAGCTTATTTTTTCATTGCACTCTTAGATCGGCGAAAAACACAAAGAGGTAAAATAAAAATCCGTACAATTCCAATTCAACATAAATGTAATTTTTAAGGCAGAAATGTAATTTTTAATGCAGACTAGACAGGGTATTTGAAAAATGTAAAAAAAAAAAAAAACTAGTAAAGAAAGTAAATTTGGACTGGGCCCTTTACCACTTTGGGTATATTCTACATACGTATGTATCCTAGCAGACGTCGCCTTTTCGAAGGAACATTAAGATGAAATTGTATGAACTCATGAACTATCTCATATGGGTGAGATAAAAAAACTGTAACAAAGTCAAACGATATAATTTTTAATTTTATTGAATGAATGAAAGTAAAAAATGTCGGAAATATCATGAAATTTTAGAATACGTTTAGATTTGTTCGAATTGGTCAACTTTGGCACGAATTAGGCCTTCAAACGGCCAATGAAAACGCTGCCCGAATGTTGCTCTGTAGTATATTGGCACGTTTCCGGCGAAACACTTGCTTGAGGTGATCGACACGTTGGTATTTTTTAGTACCAACCTTGCTCCAGACGCAATAGTCCAACGAATTGATATCCGGAGATTTTGGTGGCCATTGTGCGCTTGAAATAAACCATTCTTGGGTGGCATGTGCTGATTGCGATGGTTCTGAGTCCTGTTGGAATGTCCTAGGTCTGCGGCCAAAATGTTTGCGTGCCCAAGGTTTTAATACACCCTCCAGAATATTTTCGCGATAAAATTCGGCATTTATTCTGTTGCCACGGTCGATTAATACGACCGACAATCGGCTGTTATGGCGACCCACACTATCACCATGGCCGGCACTTGAGTTCTGGTTGCCAAGTAAATACGATCATTTTGTTGGTTTACAAACTGCTGGACAACGAATGTTTTCTCATGGGAGAAAGCCAAATTCGGCAGTACACCACGTTCGCCCAAGCTAAGCAACTCTTTAGCTCTTTCGAGTATATTTTCTTTCTGTTGCGGTTTTACCCCGATTTTTTTTTAATTTTTTAGTATTTGCCCATTGGAACATTGCGATAGGTTCAGTTCACGAGCCATTTTCGGCCACTGCGACGCTTCTTTACTTTTCGAACCATTTCTGCTGATGTTGCTGTTTTCTTCCGTCCACTTCCTTGACTTCCTACGCTGCCCGTATCACGATGGAGCGATGGTACGAGACACAGAAGAGTTATTCACATTTAAATGCTGGAGTGTTTGAGAACACTATATCGCTTGAATTCCATCACGATTTTTTTTCTAGAAAATTCTCACCAAAAAGCTGTTGATCGCTTGTAAACAATATAATGGGCTGTTACCTGAATAATTTGAACAGCTGTCGGACGAGTGACTTAGTAATGACAGCAGTCTGAAGTTGGTTTGCAGTTTTTTTCATCTCACCCTGTATATGTAAACCCACTAACATCAATCTATTCTGCAACCTATGCCCAATTTTGTAAATCGATTTAAAACAGTAATGCACACGGTGAGAGGATGGCATTTGGTAAATGTATGTGTGAGACTAACACACAAAGTTAAAGCGGGCCACACACGTTAAACATGTGCTTTCCATCGGTGTGAATTAAATTAAAAAACAAAGTAAATAAAATTGTTCGGTCTTTTTTGCGTCGTCACTATCGCTCACCTTCTTTATTCTTTAAAAATCAAATTCGAAATAAAGCTTTATTGATTCATTTGTGGCCTATAAGCTTCACACCGATCAAACGTACATGTTTGATGTGTGTGGGCCGCTTAAGCGTGGCCGCAATATGATCCGCACCAGCATAGACATGTTTACTCGTTGAAGTTTCAACTACGACTAAACAAATGATCGTAAGAATCCGTGTGAGTTGAGCTGACCGCTAGAGTGCAAGGGCGTGCATCCCTGATTTAAAGCAAACTTCACACACGCTACTCAGTATGCTGCACTGTTTAAAATGTAATCTCATTCAGACACCCAATGATTATTTGGTGTACAATTAACATAAATAGGTCGAAGTTATGTATGGAAGATATGCTATATCTAAATCTCAACTGGTTTCAAGGAATCTTGTCGGAGATTAATTTATATTAATTTCAGTACGTTGTGTCAATCGGCCTAGCCCATTTCAAGGCCCATTTACTTAACATTGGAGGAAAATATATATAGAAGCTGTATGTAAATCTAAGGTTATAAGGTTATACTAACTTCAGTACATTGTACAAAATTGTGTACTAATCGGACAAACTTTGGGTCTTCAGTTCACAATTTATATTAAATCGGGCGAAAATGTATTGGGAGCTATATCTAAATCTGAACCGATTTTCACGAATCTTAGCACACACAGCATTTTAGAATTAATTCAGTACGCTATGCAAAATTTCGGGAAAATCAAAAGGTATTTAGGGACTTTGGTACACCATTTACATTAAATCGGACGAAAATATATATGGGAGCTATATCTAATTCTGATCCGAAATTTCGTGCAAATCGAAATACATTTTCATAAAATCGAACAAAAATATCTATGGGAGCTATATCTAAATCTGAACCTATTTTAACGAAACTTAACACACAGCTTTCAGAAGCAGTGGACCGATATACCCCATCTTCGAACTTGGACGAAAGAAGAAATGTTACGATGTGCAGAGTTGGGATGACATCGGTTACATCCTTCGTACGCATCAGCCGGCAGACAGACAGACGGTTATTTAAAAAACGACTTCGAATTGTCTGCAACGGATTTGGTCCAATGAAACATGATGTCCTCATTAGCCATAAGGCTGAGGGTATAAAAATAGTTGAAGGGATTTTTTGAGGTGGTCTGATAGTTATTGATGAATAAATAAATAAGTTAAAAACAATTAAAAAACGGTTATTTTTTATCACACCTGAAAAAGAAAAAAATCACAATAGGTATTGTCGTTTACTCAATAATTTGTACAAATTATTACTGGATGTTCTTCGTATTCGTAAAACTCCAGTAGAAGAGAATGAATTGAGACAGCAAAATTGAAAACTGTATTACAGAATATTTTCAAATTCGTACAAGGGAAATTTACTCAGTAACGATTTTATAGTAGTATTCAGCTGTTTGAGTAGATATTGAAAAATTAAAATATTGGAGATTTTCAGCAGTACACATTACATTTAAAAACCAATTAAAAGCATTTATTGAAATTGCATTTGGGCGAACAAACCTTACGATTAAAGCAGACAGACGATGATTTACAAACGGAAAACAAACTTAACCCTTATTCGACCATTATGGTCTACACTCTGTCAAATGTATGTTGAATGGCTTCAGTCGTCGAAATAATATCTTAATTTGGTCGATAATGCAGTTCACCGATCACCGTTACCAAATACATGAACCGCATGTACTCACCACATATTTGTGCTTTAAAAACAGGGCAACACAAATTCAAAGATATTTTTATACCCTTCACCCCACTGTGGTACAGGGTATTATGTCTTTGTGCATATGTTTGTAAAAGGCCAATGGAAACGACACTAATTTAAGAATGTTCCTACAAAATTTCAAGAGAAAATCTCAAGAACTCTTGAAGATATAGCCGATTTATTGTGTCAGCATCAAGTGACGGCTAAAGGGCTTCTCAAACTTTAAACGAGTTTTTCTCTTTTGTGAATGGCGGGCACGATAACTCAAAAACTAATGACCCAATCGATTCCAAATTTTTACACGTTTCTCTGTGAGAACTAGGATAAAGCCAATCGGTGAAGATCTTCCGTATTTTTTAACTTGGTTTTTGGTAAAAAATCGGCGATTTTCCAAAAATATTTTTTAAAGGTCCGCATTTTGTTAATTTTAGTTCCAGAAATTTTTTTGTGTGCCAGCGGGCAGCCCCTGATATGAAATCCTATATACGGCCCTGCCAGTTACTGAAGCCACACAATGATCCAGCAAAGGTGAATCAGACTCTTGAGGCATTACTCCTCCCTAGCATAAAGAAAAACTTTTCAGGTGCGGATCATCAACATGGGGTCGTAAGCAACACAGCACAACAACGTCATATACACAAACGACATTGAGAACGTTAAGTATGCAGATGAGTGTACGATCATATGAAAATATCCGCCACAATGAATATGAAAATATCCACCACGAAATCTTCTGCTACATTGTTCACCAGGTTAAGGGGCATTTAATTCCGACTACCGACTACCCCAAAATCGTTCGTATAAACCACAGCGATAAGTTGAAAAGAAGAAACAAGGTCCTCAATTCGCCCGCCGTCGTAACTTGGGACGCAGATAAGGAATCATTTTTGACCTCTTATAAAGTGAAAGGTCGGTCTGTTGCCAGCTGCCAATGTGCCAATGTGGTCCGCGAATACTAGTGTCACGCAATGGAGAAGTATTCAGACCAGCCAGAACGCAGCCGTGAGAACTTCAAAGAAAACTTTAGTTACATTGTTCACCACATGAACTGCAGAGATGAGAATATCAATGCATTTGCAGGTCAAGGGGCATGCAATTCCAACCACCAACTATCCCAAAATCGTCCGCGAAAACCACATATATCTGCACTAAGTTGAAAGGTAGAACAAAGTCATCATTTCGCCGCAAAACTTGTGACGCAGATAAGGACACCTTGTTAATCTCTTATAAAGGGAAAGGTCGGTCTGTGGCCAGCTATGCGGTACAAGTGCCGTCCCCGAATACACCCAATATTTGTCCGATCGGGACAAAATTTTGCACAGCCTACTGAATTATGACCAGACTGATGTATGCGAAGTTTTGTTAAAATCGGTTTAGAATTAAATATAGCCCCCATACATAGTTTCGTCCGATTTTATGTGAATGACGTACCAAACTCCCAAGATTTGTCCGATTGAGACAAATTAGGTTCAGAATTATGTTTCGTTGAAATCGGTTCAGAATTAGATATAGCTCCCGTATATATTTTCGTCCGATTTTTTGTAAATAGTGCACCATACTCCCAATATTTGTCCGATTTACCCAAAATTTTGCATAGCGAATGCAATGAGGCAATAATGATGTGTGTTAAGGTTTGTTGAAATCGGTTCAGATTTAGATATATGTGTTATATATATTTTGCGATTTTATGTAAATGGTGCACCGATGTTCGATTTACACGAAATTTGGCAAGGGGTATTAAATTGAATTTAAAGTTTGTATATTAATGTTGCAATTAAGGCTATGTGTTTATTTAATATGGAGCTACCATCCACATTTCATTTCGCCCGATTCCATCTCAATGGCCCTCCAAAGATGCGATGATCTGTTCTATTGTATATATTATCATCTCATGTATGTACCAAAATTGGCGAAGGGTTTCATATAGTCGGCCCCATCCGGCTTTTGAACTTTCTTTACCTTTACCATGGGGTCACCAAAGAAGGAATAATAACAATAATTGACGCCACCTTAAACCATAACAGAATATTTCGTTGTGGAAAAAATGCCTCAGAAATTGAAACATTGTTCAATAAGCTTTTCTATTTATAATCTGCGAATTCCGAGGCTCACTCGCAATGCAACTTTGTTACGGTGAAACATTGACTCTAACTCACAATTAGCCCCAGATTTAACCCGGTGGCCAACAACAACAACGGCGGCCATGTGAGATCATCTGAGACATACATCAATTCACCCATCCACAATCCATCGTTCAGCAGTCGAGGCAGTGCTAAGCTAGTTTGCGCCACATAGTCATGGGATGGAATCTGATATGCTGTGGCTCTGTGCTATGCGTCGTGTTGCAATTGAAGGCTTCTCTCGTTGGTGGGTTTCCTTGTTATTTTTCTTGTTGTTGCTTCGAACCACTCTCATTATGTTGGGGGGTTTCTTTGATAAGAGTATTTGCGCCTTTTTTCCAACTTAACATGTTTGCACTTTTGCGGTTTTCCGCCGTTTTCTCGGGCAACACATACAAATGTTCATGTGTGTGAGTGCTTACCTCTGTTTTTGCAGCTTTGCTTTTATGATGAATGCATTGCGACGTTGTTTACAAATTTCCACTTCGAATGAATCAGCTTGCAGAAGTAGCTGCTGCTGATGATGTCTCTAAAATGTGTGGTCTGTTTGAACTTCAATTTTGTTATTTTGTTTCCATTCTTCCAGGTGTATAGAAGAACAAATACAAAAACTAGAAATCGGCTGGTGTTACTCTGGTGTTTTTTATTTTTGTTACCGTTCTTTTATGAATTGGTACATTGTGGGCATAATATTTGAAATAGAATGTACAAAGCGTATTCATGTGATGATTGAAATCGCGTATATACTTGAGAGCATTTTATGCTATCTCATTTTTAATTCTAACTGTTCATGTTATCTACACCACTATTTGAGCAGGCTTTGTATAACCTAGTCGTTGTGGCCGGACGAATAAAATTCGATGTCGTATTAGCCATGCCCTTATATCTGTCTGTCGGATGAAATCATAGACATTAAAATTTTTAAGAAAGACAGCTAATACTTTTGGCATATTTGGCATTACAAATGGGATATATCGGTCCACTGTTTGGAATAGCCAAATTGGCTGGAATGTGGCGGTATTATTGAAAAGTAAATCGACTTTCTACTAATCGGTTAATTTGGTATTGAAAAGTCTAAAAGTCGAAGTCGAGCTTTGATCTTTTGAGGAAATCGCAAAGTCGACTTTTTAAGATCGACTTTTGATTTGCTTCATAAATACTTGGTTTCTTATTAGAAAACCCACATTTCCCAAAAATTACACATTCGATCAAATTTTTAATCGATTTAGTCGGTAAAAGTCGATTTTCAACAAGTTTGACAAAATCGAAATATCGAAAAGTCTACCTTTCAGTCAAAGGCAGAAATCGTGTCAAAAATCATAAAATTTGGTCCGTGTAGGGATCGAACAAAACCCCGGACCGTGGTTCTGTTCGGATTGCCAGAATATGACCACAGGTCAGTGTGGGTGAGATGTAATGGGTGCACTTCAGGATTTTTTTTCAGACAGACTATATCGAACGGGATTACGTTGTCTCGTGCTGCTATAGCGCAATCCCCAGCAAATTTTCGTTCACGACGTGATCTACTTCGGAGTACGGAACTCCACCGCGGAAAGGAATTTCAGGAACATCATTGCAGCTGCAGCCTCTAGATTTATACCTGCTGGTCGAATACCCGAGATGAGACCTAATTTTCCAGCAGAGCAGTTGGTCTAGCAAATGAGCGTGGTGAGTTTCGTCGATCTTACCCAGCAATCTCAGGGTCATGGAACTCACTTTGGAGGTCAGCAGATTAGTCGAGGAGCATTCTCGGGGCTTATGCAAAGAGCCTTACTGACGCTGTCGCGCTGGGCCAGGCAAATGGTCTTGGTGTAAATCCAACGAAGACGGAACTGGTAATGTTCACTAGGAAGCGTAAGCTCGGCGTTTCTGCTCCACCAACACTGGATGCAGTGCAACTTAATCTCTCTCCCGAAGCAAAGTACCTCGGCACAATCCTGGAATGTCAACTACGATGGAAAAGGAACGTTGAGAAGCGGGCTAAGAGAGGGATGATTGCACTCTATGCATGCAAAAACTCCATTGGGAAAAGCTGGGGTCTAAAACATTGACTATACACTGGCTGTATAACACTGTGGTGAGGCACATTTTGTCCTATGGTTCTCTTGTTTGGTGGAACTGTCTGAGCCTCAACTCGACATTCAGTAAATTAGACAAGTAATGAAAGAGCGGACGAACATGTTAGACGAGGATCTCAATCCACCGATCTAGAAACTGATGACTCAATCAAACCACCCATATGTCTTTTTTATCGGAATTTTGAGGCATTATTTGACGAAAGTGCCTGTGAACTTTGGCACAACGAACCTAGGTGCAACGTGCCAAGATCCATTTGGCCGACTCTGTCTACCAAAAGAACGCACTGACTGTTGAACCTGAGCAAAGCTTAAATTAGAGTAATGACAGGAATCATTACTGGTCACTGCAACATCAGGGATTTTACTAGTAAATGGGATCTTTGTTCAATTGATTACTGCAGACTCTGTGTTGACGAGGAGGAAACGGAGACAATTGAGCATCTCCTGTGTCATTGCCCAGCCCTGGCTTACAGGCGGCATAGAATAGTGGGTACTCATTTTCTACCGAGTCTCAGCTTCTTCTCAACAACCGAACCTGCTCTAATCTATAGCATGATTAGAAACATAAAGTGATTAGGAACATACAACCTTGACATGTAACACATCTTCTGCCTGACTCCTAGAGACATCGACCTTCATTCCCCCTTCATTTAATTATGTAAGATTCTTAACTCTCCTTTAATTCAATAATCTTCTCTCCCCTATAGATCTGTCTTTGTCTCTTCTCTTCACTATATCCCCTCTTGTGGATGATCACAACGGACCTAACCGGTCTCAGAGTGCTGCAGCCACATAGTGAATGCACATCCCCAAACCTAACCTAGTCGCGGAGCATAAGCAGAATAAATAGTTAAAGCACCAGAACAGATGTAAGTAATCAGTGGACAACGGACAAGTCGCTCTTGAACCCTGATAAGAAGGATGGTAGGACCTTAGTCACATTTATTTATTTTAATCGACAGTTTGTCGAACATCCCGAGAGAAGAGTGCGAAAGGTGCTACATCTTATATGATCTCTTCCCGTCGAGTAGATACCACCACAGTTTACAATGGTGGTAAGTCATCTAAAGTGTTGAACCCTGACGGAATATCCATGGTTATGCTGAAACAGTTCGACGGGTCCGGAGTTGAAGCCAGGTAATTCGTCCGCGCAAACCACAGCTATTTGCGATGAGTTGAAAATTAAACAAGGTCCTCAAGTCGCCTGTCGGCAGTAGTTGGAACGCAGAAAAGAAATCTTGTTGACCTCTTACAACGCGATAGGCCCGACTGATGCTAGCTATGCGGTACCAGTGTGTTACGCAATGGAGAAGAATTTAGACCTGTCAGAACGCCGTCTTGAGAACTGCAACAGTGGACAATCTTCATGAGGAGACGAAGATCCTTACTTCAGCATAACAATATGCTCTCAATGCAGTGCATGCTCGGGTGCTTCAGGGTCAATCATTCTAAACATCATATGGTGGATAAGACTCCCCTCCCAGTTGTGTCAGGAAGGATCTGATACTCTGGATCAAATTGTCGGAATAGCATCCATACTGATGCAGTTAACGAAGCGCTGAACGAATACAGAGTGAATGCCGTCCTCGCAGTTTACCCCTCATCCATAGCAGCTGACGGACCCAGAAAAATTAGAGTAGTTTTGACCCATTTACTAATATCAATATTAGGGTTTTGAGATTTTGGGCAAAATTTCCTAAAATTCATCTCAAGCCAAGACAATGTTGCCGCGAGAGCTATTAAATTTAGAAATGTACATTAGTGGGTTTGTAGGGTATACAATTGTAGTAACTACCCATCTATTTACCTTTAACTAAACATTGAACTACAAAATATCACAAACAAATAGAAATACTTAGAGCTAGACCATAAATGTCTAACCATCTTATCTTTAGGATCCACATTCACACAAATACACACACACACACATCTTTCCATCAGAAATAGAAGACAAGAAGATGAAAAATAAAAAAAACAACAATACGCATTGTGTCATTTCAGTTACTGCAATGAAAATGCTCAACAGTTTCTCGCCAGCCATTAAACCGATAAGTTCGTCCGACGCTTACTTGCCCTACGCGACTAGTTAGCAAAAGTGTATCGGATTACTGTTTTTTTCTAAACTAAATAGCCGGCGAAATGAGTAATGAGGAAAGTTTAATAGAAATGGAAGATCCTCGACAGCTAGGCGTTGCTGCTACGGGTGGTGGCGCCCAACTTGAGATGAATGTTATAAATGGGAACGGCAACGGTAGCGGTAGTTCTAATGCCGTCTCGAAACGTAACAGTTCGGAACGTAGTCTACCCTTACGCAGTTACAGTAAATGGTCACCCTCGGAACAGGGGGCGACAATAGTTTGGCGCGATTTGTGTGTTTATACAGCCGGTGAAAATGGCTCCTCGGCCAGTTTGTATAACATGAAGCGAATTATAAATAATTCGACGGGTGCTGTACAGCCGGGCAACTTAATGGCATTGATGGGCTCAAGGTGTGTCTTTTCGTTTGTGTCTCTGAGTGTGTGTGTTTAATGAAATTTATTGCAATGAAGCTGCAAAAATGCTTAGTTTGATGGAAACTTTTTGTGGTGAAATACAAAAACTAAAGATATTTGCCATGCAAAATGTTGTTGTTGGTTTTCTATTAAAAAAAATAATAATAAATAACTGGTCAGTTTTATGGATTACATTTCGTTAATAACTTGTTAAATAATCTTATTATGTTATAACATTTTTATACCATAATTGCGTAATTTCATATACAGCTTTTCTAAGATATTATGGAGTTTTTTTTTTTTTTTTTGAAAATTTTAGATTTTGATGTCTTATCATTTCTGTTTATATTCTCACAATATGCCTCATTACAATTAGGTAAATGTAATTAAAACTGAAGAGTTTGTTTTGCCAATTTTTTTTTCAATATTGGCCTTAAAACTAATTTGCCTGAAGAGTGTGCGACCTTCATGTTGGTGTCTTATGTATTATTTTTCCAAATGTTGTTTGCATCTACCCTTAAATAATTATGTTATTTGGATGCGGAAACAGAAATCAAATTGTATTCTAATTTATTTGGAAAAAGTGCGAACTTTGATCAAAATAGAAAATTTGCGGTATATACATAAAATAGAAGCATTTACACAAAATAGAAGCATTTACACAAAATAGAAGCATTTTTATAAATAAACTAGCTGGACCCGTGGCGCTTCGCTTTCGAAGTGTAATGTACCAGTACTAATACCGTAGCAACTGGTTAATGTATACGTTATTTGAAGCTTGAGCTTGACTTGTCTCAATAGGATTATACACTAATATATTTTCTAAAATATTCATATGTTTTGCATTAATCGTTCAAAGACCAATAAAATCCTTCATTCCCGTTACCACCTATCTTTATGTCTGTATTTTCATCTGATTTCCCATTATATGGCCGGGATCCTTTTACATTGTAATATTTTTAACGAACATAGACTTAGTCTTCTTCTTAACTCATGCTTGTATAATGTTCTTAACTGAAATAAATAGTTTTAGTAATATCCGTTTGCACAACTAAACTTAATTTCTCAAGTAATGTACACATTTTGTTTTCAGGTCAGCTATGATGATAACCCATCACAGATTTCTTATTATTATAACTTTTAATCCATCATCCACATTTCGCTTCTGGATATCTCCCAATTTTTGCTGATGCATACTTTTATTGAAATCATGTTCGTTTTCTCCAATGGTAGTAAAATTATTAAAATTAAAAAAAAAAACGTTCAAAAGCTGATATATATATGGGAAATTACAAAAATTTTTTAAATTCTTTGAAGCTGAGGTTTGCAAGGTTATAACTCGCGAAATATGAACATATTGCATATAATTTTAATTAATTTCTATAAAATGAAGTGTTCCTGTCAAAATCTTAAAATATTGGTAATAAATAATAATTTTGGTGGAAGCTGTGATGGTGGTAATGTAAAAAAATGGGTGAAAATGTGTTGAAGCCAACGAGTGACTAAGTTGCAGAATACCCCATGGACAATATGGTTCTAATGTATGATTTTTCGATATAATCACTGCATCCACCCAAAAAGGATGCTGACATTTTGAACCCGGATTTTCGGTGTTTTTTAAATTTTTCTTATAATTAGGATGCGCATCCAGATAATGGACTAAACTAATTATAGGATTGTAGAACTCGTGATTTTGCTTCGTTTAGTGTATATCTCATGAATGTGCTCACCGCAACTTCTTTGCAATAGGGTTCCAAAGGCCAAAATTCGAAAAATGCATAATTATTGAAAGACATTGATTCGGTTTATTCGAAAACAGCATGCGCATCAACTGATTTCAACTAATACGCGAATTGCATACGTTTAGATATTGATAATTTTTATGTATTGTAACTGCAATATATTTAGTAATTTTTACAGTAGAAACTGTTATCAGATGAATATACCGATATTTAACAATCATCTAAAAGTATTTGAAGAAAAAAGCGTCGCATATTTTAGAAGATTAAGGCAAAACCGTATTCTCTTAACTATTCTAAAAAAATCTAAAATTCAAAAAAACATTTCGATTTAATTAAAAAATTAATTTATTTTATTTTCAGTTGTCTTCATGTTTTTATTTGTTTTTCGAGACTATTAAACCATATTTCAATGCGATTTGAGAAGTATACAAAGAAAACAAATGTGTTTATCCGTTTGTGAAGAAATTCGCGATGTACAACAAATAGGAATTCATTTAATTTATATTTGAAATACAAGATTTAAAATCGCTATAACTTTTGTGTGCAGCATCCGAATTTGTGAACGCGAACATATTTCGAATCAGCATATTTTTCTTAACATATGTACCAAAAATCATGAATGTGCTTGCAAAAAAAATTTCAATTTTTTTTTTTTTATGGAATTTTAAAAGAATTTTGTAATTTCCCATATATACATATATATTTTTGTTTAAAATGACAAAATGTAAAAATATAATGTCAACAATTTTTCATTTTACACAAATTTTATTCCAATGTGTATGAATATGACAATGGAGAGATGGAAAGCGGTAGACGTTAGCCGAATTACTGAACTGGTGGCTATTATAATTACCACGCTCATTTTTTGTATGTATGATGTGTGTTTACACCTACGTTATTGAGACAAATTTTGAAGACGGTGCATCCACGAGGAATTTTAGAAGTTTATATATCCTATGTTACTTTCAGGATACGTCATGACGACATACTGTGTAAATCTCGTTAACACCTGTTCAGCGGTTTTTACGTCTATTGGTAACATACAAATCATGGTACAATTATAAAAGGTAACAGCAAATCCCAGCTGATTTGATTCCAACGTAATACTAGTGTCAATATGAATTTGACAAATTATGTTTTTAAAAATCACCCAACAGGAAAATTGGGAACGCATACAATTTGAAATTGTGCTTTATTAAATGTGCACCTGTATTCAATTTAGTCAATCTGCCTGCTGGGAAAGTTTGAGGAAGCAAATCTTTCTTCAAGGAATAACTCGTTATTCCCAGCATTTTCATATGTGTTACACATATATATGGCAATGGCTCAATTATAGGAAAGATGTGGAAGAGATAGAAATATAAATATGATAGGTTTTCATTCATGTTTTTCAATTTTTATTTTGAGGATTCGAAAATATTTCATTTTAAAAATTAAAAGTAATTTGATGATAATTTGTTTGTTTGTTTACATTTTTCTGTCAAATGAGTTGACACTAGTAGAACTTACAACAACAAATGTCCATGTGGTTGTTGTATCGTTTTTTGTACAACAACACTTGCTGTTACCTTCTATTATTATACCATGCATACAAATAAACAATTTTTTTCTATTTTATATATGTAGATAGTTTTTTCAAGCCAATGACAATCCAATTAATTTGGAAAATTAACATATTTTGAGAGTTTTCCATAATTGACAATTACTTAAAGATATACGCTGCCCATTTTCGCCCAAAATATGTCCAAAAAGAACTATAAAGTGATGAAATCATAAAGGTTCGATATAAAATGTGTGGAAATGCTAATATCTTTCAAAATATATTTTGCAACATTTTCGCGGATTTTTTTCAAAATCTTCTTTTATTAAAACCTTTCCACTTCAATTACAGACTACTAACAGACATTTTAAGTCAAATCGGTCCAACCGTTTCATTAAAATAATTTTTGCAAGATTTTCGAGGATTTTTCTTAAAATTTTCTTTCATAAAAACCTCCCCACTGTATAGGATTTGTGACGTTAGGCTGAATATTGTGACCTGTTGTTATCCCGTTTTGAATGAGTTTTCAAGACCCCTTCAGAGAGACAAAAATATTCCTCACATTTAAATTATGAATATTGACAATGGCAAGGATTTCAAGATATCTAAGAAATCCGAATATTTTCAAATGTCTTGGAAATGGGAAATATTGTCATGCCTTTTTAGGTTACCTCCCGACGTAAACTTTCAAAATGCCTATACGCGTGATTTATATTTTTAGTCCCTTTTTTGGAATTTCCCGATAAATATTTTTGTGTTGCACAGTGTTATCGGTAATGACTCTTAACTTTATGAATGATCGCAGGCGGTCGCAAAATTCTGGAACATATCATGCAGTCGATTGATCATTAAAATATAATCTGGCATTGCTTGGCACTAGGTTTTGAAACTCAAATGTTCTATTATACTCTATATCTCAAATGTATTAGTTTTAAATTCCAATTTTTATACCCTACACAATTATGTTGTTAGGGTATTATAGCTTTGTGCAGCCCCAAAAGTTTGTAACGCCGCGAAATATTGGTCCTAGACCCACCTTTAAGTATACCGATCGTCATATCTCGACTAGCAGAGTTGATCTAGACATGTGTGTCCGTCCGTCCGTCTGTCCATTATAATTCGTAAACACGATACAGGCCACAGTTATGGACCAATTTTCACGAAATTTTGCATGTAAGATGGGTTCTGGCCAATGAAGACCCCTATTGTTTTTGGTAATGATCGGTTGATGTTTAGGGGATGAAATGGACCAAATACTTAATTTTTGTCTGATTTTCGGGTCGCTCCAGAGGCCGCAATTATAGACCAAACACCGCGAAATTTTACATGGACAAGGGGATCGGGCCAAAGAATAAACATGCATGTTTTGATAAAGATCGGTCAATATTTAGCGGGTCAAATGGAACCTGACTTTTGTGTGAAAAATGATAAAATTTGTATTCTATGGCGTATATATTAACCCCTGACGGACATATACCCGAGAAGTTGATAGTGTATCCAAGAGGAATGGTTGACCTTTAAATTGATACCACTTATATTGTCGTATGTACTCTGATGTCGGAGCTACACTTAAATATTTACAGGTGATTACGTATTCAGATATTATTTAGTAAGCCATTATCACACTAGTGGGTGCAAATATAGCGCTGATCGCTTTGAAGTGTTCCATTAGGCTCCAGTTATGGCCAAGGACAATGCCTATAATTTTCGGTGATGATCAGATAATAATTTTTGGATGAAGTGGACCGAAAACTTCAATTTTTTGTATTTTATCGAGTTGATATATAGGCCACAATTATAAGCCGAACATCACAACAGTACCCACGATGAAGGGAGTATGGACAAGTAATTAGAAGGGTATTACCGGATATTAGTAAAATTCGGAAAATATGTCAGTGTAAGGAAGAGGTGCTGTTGATCTCTTATCGGTCAAAAGGGTGCAAATATCACGAAATATTGCCGAGGCTAGAAATACATATCCGCAGAAAGTAAGAGTTCTGTGGTAGTTGTGTAGGGTATCGTATGGTCGGCCCCGTCCGACTATACTGCTCCACTCACTGGTTTTACTAATAATTTTAACTTTCATTATAAGCATCAGTTCCATATGTTTAATTGACCGTCATTTCATGCTAATATCTTATAAGCTTCTCAATGTTATATAACATATGTTAAATAATATTCCAAAAATATGCAATTTTGACTTTAACCACGTGACATTTGTAAGCCACGACTCACATTGATATAATATTTCACTGGCTCAAAGTCCCAACTTTGTACATCTAATATTTTTCGCAAACCATTTGGTACATTCTCCATAAAAAAGTCAACATTTTAAAAACTTGTAAATTGTATATGAAGCGAATATAGTAACCGATTTGATCCATACTTACTTGCCAGACCAATATTAAATCCGAAGATGGAACCTATAGAGCAACTTTTCCGTCCAGGAGAAGACGGTCAACTCTTTGATAGAAAACAAATACGTTGTTCAAAGTGAATATTGAACCCTCAGTAGTTTAAACTTGACAGACCTTAATATTTATACTATAGTCTAACAATCGGCTACATAGGTCCATTGATTCTTGTACCTACCCTACAAACTGGAATTCCAATTTTGAAAAATTACATGTTTAATAAAATTGTTTTTTAAATCATTAGACCTCCACAAACCAAAAAATCACACAAAAATCAGGATATGTGTTTACCAGAGTGTCGGCAACACAGACGAACACTTTTTTGCGATATGCAATTGTGTCATATTGATTTTTTTCATTTTAACACATATTTTAATTATCAGAAATTCCATAAGAATAGTTTGAATTGATTTTCACAACAATCAACCTCTATTGTGTAAATCTTTAAATGCTTCGACTGTTGTTACTGTTGTTAGAACAGTCATAACTAATTCCTTTATTCATATAAAATTGTACTGAATCGGACCACAACTGCGATCGACATATCTTGGCTAGCTGGGTTACACTCGAGTAATGGCAGGGGATGAAAAATTAATATGAAAGCCCTTGGCGAGAATAAAAAGGAAAGAAGGAAAAATTTGACATAGCTGAAAAGTTTGAGTTATGGTGTGATGATTTTTTTGGTCGCAACTCTAAAGTTCATGAATAAAAAGCTGTATATCTTTGTTTTAGACTATTAATTCTGGGTTATTTTTGAGATGCAATGTCTTCAATCAAATCGAATGAGGAATAGTTTTGTAAAAAACCCCTTCCTTATGTAGAGTCGTTGTGCGTGTTTTCGTCCTTATTTTCTTGAACCTTAAACTAAATACCCAAAGAAATTTTCGTAATTACAAACGAAATCTTTTGACCTACAAATATGTCGCTCATAAGATTTAAGATAGGGCTCTAAAGACACGAAATCGATATTGGTACCAGATCAATGCTCAGAAAACCATATATTGACGAACAGTCAAAAATTTCGAAAAAAATGTATTGAAGAATTGTCGGTTTCGTCTGAAATGTTAACAGATTAATATACCTCATTATCCTGTAAACGTAATGCAACTTATTCGCGTGAGACTGTTACGGACCTCTAATTTTTTGGTACCGGTTTAAATCAACCAACCATGTGATTAGCAATATTGTTAGCTTTCAAATGATATGCATATAAGTTTCATTGGTTGATAAAATCGGGTTTACTATCTGAAAATCCACTTCAAAAATTATGAAAATAAAGATGAAATTCTCGATATATGTTTTACAAAAACATTCCACATGCCGTTTGACTGAAGACATGTAATCTCAAAAACAAGCATCGTTTGCAGCAAACAAAAGTATTAAAACCTTTACTTGATGAACATCAGGTTTACCAACAAAAGTGCATCAGGTCATACCTTTGGTGAATTAAATATTCACCTATGTGCGACGTACATAGATATTTCCCTTATTTAAAAATCCAACGCAATTATTTTGCATTTTCATTAACTCCAATATTGAATTTCATTTATATTACTATTCGAACAGTTTCGTGTCATAATATCGATTGTAATCAATATTTGTCTTTTACATCGCATGCTTCTCAATTGAGTTCATCTACATTGTGCTACGTTGCTGTCAGCAGTCAGCAGTCATTCATGCCTTGATTACTTCGACGAATGCAAGAAAATTCATTGATAATTACATGGAGGGGAAATTCTATTGCAGTAGTTGAGAGGGTGACGAAGCTTGGTGGAGGATTGTAGTATATTGATGACTTAAAATATTCTATTATCATCATGAGAGACTGATGTGAAATGAAGTGTAAAGATTTAATATAGTATTGAAGAATATGTACATATATACATAGTATATTTATTTATATATTAACATTGTTGCAATGTTTGACAAGAAATATGTGCATAGGCACAAGAAGATGCACAAATCACTGAACAATGTGCATTGTGACACAGTTTCCAAACCAAGCAAGAAGACTAGTTTGACTGTCTAGTTCATTGAAGAATATATGTATATATATATATATATATATATATACAAACAATGTGCCACACTAAGTCACTGACTAGGGCGGATATTCATACAAAACCCTTGTATGATATTTAATTAAATAAGCAGTACTAGCATTTAAAAAAAAACAGAGCTTTAAAATTAAATTATGAAAAAAAAAAAAACATAAAATTGTATTAAGTTGTTATAACCTCCACCACAATGTGGTGTGTACATTAAATTTGTCATTCCGTTTGCAACAAATCGAAATATTCACCTCAAACCCCTAAAGTATGTATTTTCACTACGAGATTATATAGTGTCCGTCCGATTGACATCATTGATAGAACTCGCAATATTTAAGATAGAGCTTTGAAATTGTAAACATGCGTTTTAGGCTAGTCTCCATATACTGACAACCTTTCAATATTCGTCATTTTGAAGCTTTTATATATGCTGCAATTTGATAATTATAAATATTGGGTCAAAAGTGTCATTCAGTGTCGCCGACAGATATGTACTCTCCGCCTATGGTTTGTGGAGGTCTTCGGCACTACACACAGCTTTTTATTATTCGGTTTATATAAGGTATATGTTTTTATCTAAGTGGCTTCGGATTTAACGTTCATTAAATCGGTTATTCAATTCGCTTCAAATTAAAATTACATATTTATAAAATACTGACCCTTTGTACCAGAAGAAGAGGGCCGACGGGTCTCAGCTTCGGACTTGATCTGGGCTTGGTAATTAATAGGTTGTGAAAAGTTTGGTTCAATTCTTTTGGTGAATATTGCATTCATAAATATAGAAATCTAGCGGGACCCGTGGCGCTTCGCTGCCCCTGCTGAAGTTATCAAATTTTCAACATGTTTTCACAAACTGACAAAAATGGAAAATTATGTCAACCAATTTTTTTTCAATTTTACACAATTTTTATTTCAATATAAATACATACAGTGAGTGTAATAAGTATTTTGCCTCAATATAAATTTGACAAAATTCTAATATATACGCCTAAAGCCATCATACTAAAGATGTAAAATGAATTATGTATGATGGGATATGTTTGTGGACATATTTAGATCTTATTTCTGCAAGAATCACTGCGAAAAACCTATTGGTCTCGAAGATATCAGCCAAAATCTATACCAACCCAAAAATGATTATCACAAAAAAGTATTTTGCTTTTTATTATTATTTTTGAAAAAATCATTATATAACACACGCTTTGTCTTTTTATAGTTACCATTGCGGGTAACCACATACTAAAAGCGATTTGGCGACGATTCCCATAAACCACGGCATTTTTTCGCGAATATTTTCTCACATTTACATTCAATACATTCTCCAGCAATTTTTCATTTAATATATGGTAATTTCTCATCCTAATCTCAAAATGAGAGTATTAGATATGGTCCTCGCGGCTTCAAAACATCCCAAATAACTTTAGAATAATAAAAAGGAGGTTTTGCAAAATATATCGCGAGGACAGGACCCTAAAAACTATTAAAACCAAAATCCGACAAACAAATTATTAAAAAAAATATCGCGAAACCCCATTTTATAGACTTTGAAAACTTTATGGTCCATTAATATTGATCTAGGAACCAATATATGCGATTAATATTGATCTAGGAACCAATATATGCGAGACGTATATATTGGAATTTTGTCAAATTTGTATTGAGGCAAAATACTTATTACACTCACTGTATGTATACATTTCAAAATATATCCTCATCGTTCGAAAATACTCAACCCTATTTTCAAGCCGCTACCTTAAGATACCCATAGAATATGTTCTACATACATATGTACATTCTTTCAGATGTATGACTACTTTTGATGCTATTACTCCTCAGTTTTATCTAACCTATGTTGCTTCCGTGGGATCGCTTGATTTACTATGAACATTTTAGTAAAATCTGTTTAGTGGTTTTAAGTCCACAAACAATGTGTTTTCTATTTTCTAAGTATAGATTTAAATACAATGAGGTGTGCATTTTCCCTTTGTCCGCGGTCATGTTGTGTGGATGGTGCGTATTTACACTCACGTTACTTAGCAATAGTTCGAAGTCGGTATCTGTAACCGTACTTAAGATTTACACGAATTACATGTTCATAATTTTTCAGTTTTGATTACGTTCGATGCTATAACAACGCATCCTCGGAAAATCTCAGAAGTATATATAGCATATGTTATTCCTAGAGCATGTTATGACATTCTGTGAAAATCTCAGTCAAATCTTTTCAGAATTTTTAGAGTCTAAAAACAAAATATTTTCAATATGCCGATTTTTAAAATGCAGTAAAAAGTGAATTTTCCGTTTATCGTACCATGCTCATTTTTGTATGGATGGTGTGTATTCACACCTTCGTTACTCAGGCAACTTTTGAAAACGGTATCTGTAACCGTTCTTAAGATAAACGCATATTACATGTTCAGAAATTTTGAGGTATGTTTACTATTGATGCTATGACTACGCATCCACGCGGAATTTTAAAAGCTTATATAGCCTATGTTACTTTCAGGGCATGCCCCGACATACAGTGTAAATCTCATTAAGATCTGTTCAGCGGTTTTTGCGTCTATCGGTAATATACAAACAAACACATTTTTTTCTATTTTATATATATATATTTTGTTCCCTTGTGCGCTAGGTATCAGGAGGAGATCTCTAATTAGTCCCATATTAGGACTTGGTGTAGGTTTTTTAAAGATAATAGTGTGTTCAATGTTTGGTTTAAATTGGACAGTCCGTTCGCAAGACATTAGGTTGGCGAAAAAGAAATCCATTAGGCCGGTCGTCAAAAATGTCTTTAAAATCGGTGAAATGATCGAAGTTGACCGTTATTTTAGCGGTTTTAACATCGCCCAGGAACTAAAAATCGGCTATAAAACTGATTTAAACCATTTACACAAAAGGTCTTTAATGATAAAAAATTGGTATCTAGGGAGGATTGTGAAAATCGACTACTAAAGTTTTTTTCTTTTTAGCAAATAGAGAGCACGACTTCTATGAGAGAGGCTTTATGAAGCTACCTTTAAAATGGCAACAAATCATGCAACAAAACGGTGCATATTTGCATTACGACCTAATATTATAAAATTATTTTCTGAACATTTTGTACATTTTGTGGGGGAGGAATCAGAAGGAGTGGACCGATATTTCACATCTTCGAACTTAAACTAAGTTTGGAAGGATTATTATGAAACCGGTTACTCCCTCCGAGAGTTATCGTGCGCACCAGCCGGCCAGACAGACGTACATTTGTAAATCGACTCCAAATTGTCTGAAGGGGATTTGGTCCAAAGAAAAATGAGGTCTAAAACCAATATTTCGATGAAGCATATTTTTGCAGTATCAAAATGTACATAGCCTCATTAGCCATAAGGCTGATGTTTACGTTTTGATTTAGCTCTCATATAACTGTACATACCAATTTTCGGTATTGTGAAAGCTTAAGCCGCATTTTCCACCAATTTGGGTGTGATTTGGTAAGATGGGCCATTCTCATTTTAGTGGCTATAATTTGGTATTTCGGGATGTTAAAGGGCAAATGCATTATACCCTTTCCAAAAATTATTCAATATACTTTAATGTTTTAAATTAGCCATCATAAAAATATCCCTTTAATTATACTCTTCATCACACTGTGGTACAGGGTATTATGCCTTTGTGCATATGTTTGTAACATGCAAAAATAAACGAGGTAGACACTTGGATCATTCTTAGAATATGCATAGAATCACGTTCTAAATCGATTTATGCTTGTCCGTCCGCATGTCCATGTTAAATTTAAAACAAAGGACGGGTAGCATTTATGATCCGAATTGGACAAAATTTGGCATAGGTCACTTATTTGGTCCAAGGACGAACCCTATTGAAATCAGTTCAGTTTAAGATATAGCTCTCTCATATAATAATAGTTGTCCGATTGTGACACAATTTTTAGGTTCAGACTGATGTATATGAAGTTCTGTTGAAATCAGTTCAGATTTGGATATAGCTCCACATAGGTGAAAAATCAATTCGTTAAGAGAGATATGAAATTATATAGGAAATATTCTTTGGTTTAGAACCGGACTTACAGCCAAAAATTTCGTGACGAAATTTTTTAAAACATTCTGCTTTTTAATTAAATTTTTAGTACATGTGTGTAATGATGCGTTACGAGTGAAACATGTGCGTGACGGTGTTCTAAGTTAAAAAAGTAAATGTTAGATTTTTTTCTCAAAAATAATAAATGTCAATAAAATCTTGTATAACCCCTTATAGCTGTAAAAAATCCGCAATTTTATCTCCAGCCAATTCGCAGAAATTTCATATCGAAACTGATATCCAAATTTGAAAGGGAAAAATTTGTAGCGCGTGCGTACGCTAAACTTTGCTTAATATCTCAGAAATTTACAAAAATATTCAAAAAAAAAAAGAAAGTATTGTAAACTATTGTATTGTAACTATTTAATAAAAATTGCAAAAGAAATGTCAGAAACACATTTTTTCAACTATGCGATTATATTTCGCACGATGTAACAGTGCGCGACATGGAATTCGTGATATATTAAAATCTCTTGTACCCAAAGTAGTGAAGGGTATCATATAGCCGGCCCACTACGAATTTTGAAATTTCCTTACTGGTTTTCGATATGTTAAAGCTCTCATCCCAGTTCTCCAAATTGAGTATCTGTAATTTGAAACTCTATTTTTCAAAAACATGGACAACCAACCTCCTACTAGATAACACAATAATTTAGCCCCCATATAAATGTCCCGACCGATTTAAGGCATTTTGAATGCACTGCACGTGGTGGACGGTATACAAATTTCAAGCCGAAGTTATCGACGATTTTACCTGTTTTCCAATAACATTAATGTATTAACCAAATTCTCAGTCTACTTGACATTTTTCTATATTGTAGACTTATGTTTTGACATAGCTTAATTTTATGTTTGGTTCTGGCATTTTCCAACCAAAGTGGATGCAATACAGCATTTCGGCGTTTTATGGGATACATAACTTTTTCACAGATGAAAATTCAGCGTCTATGTTTTGGCATATTCCCAGATCAATTTAGTTTAGCATTCCAGATCCATTTTAGTTAATAAGAATTTTCACCTAGTGGTGGAGTGTATGAGACTTTTAAACCTGTGAATAAATGCAGTTTTTAAACCCTTAATCAACCTTTCTTAGAACTAAATTGTACTGCATCGAATGATATTTGAATTAGTAACTAAAACTTCTGATATTATGAAAATTATTAAATTAAATGAGTGGGTAGATGGTAGCTCATGGTCGACGCAGATCGGCCCATAGATCTTCCGGAGAATTTTTCTCTCAAAGCGGCACTGTCATATTTTAAGCATTTTCCAAGATATGGACATTAAACGCATAGTCCACATTACCCAAAGCTACTCTAAAGCTAAATTGAAGTGTTCGGATAGAAAATGTGGCTGTTATATGCATGGCATAATTATGGATGGAAATCTCATTTGAGAAATTATGATCATATTAGAAAATTTTATCTGCATGAGACTACATTGTATAACTATGTCATGGCTATATGGGACAGTGTTGACTATATTTGGTAGAGAGATGTCAATGAAAAATATATTCTGTATTTACTCTGTACTGCAGCGTGTAAATACGGCAAACTAGCATGCGTTAGGTTATAGTCTATAATTAAGAACTACAAACGAATTCTACTTTTGTAAAGAGATGTTCCGTATTTTAGCAAATTTTAATACCTGAAAACCAATTATTTACAAAGTTGCATCATAAAAAGTCACGGATCTATATTCGTACCTTTTAATATACTATGTAAAACCATTCAAAAATATATCTCCGCCACATACTTAATTTTGGTTATAGTTGAGTGCATTCTTCCAACAGCCACGAAGTATAACAATATTAACATCTTCTAATATAATTACTTTTTTACGTTTAAATAACATTTATTTCTCGTATGAAAATTCTAATTATTTAACTAAGGAAACGTAAAGAGGCACAGATAAAGTTTATGTTATTTCTTTGGTGGGTGTTTATATCCACATTATCAAAGTCTAAATTTTGGTGATGAAAATGAAAACATAAATAAAAAAAGTTATTACCATACCCATACAAAGGTATTTGATGTACATGTAGATAAGAAGATAAAAATAATACCCATTTCACAAGATTATGTTATACGTATGCACATACTCGTATGTATGTAATCATATATATGTATGTTTTGGTAAAGATGCACTAAACTGAATTGAATATTATATGTATGTCTCTATATGTATTTAAGCATTTCTTCACTTCTTTATTTTATTATGATTTTCAGTGGTTCGGGTAAAACAACACTGATGTCTGTGCTTGCATATCGTCAACCAGGTAAATAAACTCACGACTATTCTATTCTATCGCTTGAGATAAGATAACGGGATAATTAACAACAAAGAAAAATAGTAACATTTCACTATAATGATGATGACAACTTTCACATCCAATAAATCTTTTCAGCTGGTACGGTAGTTCAAGGCGATATTCTTATCAATGGTAGACGAATTGGTCCATTTATGCATCGTATTAGCGGTTTTGTTTATCAGGATGATCTTTTCAATGGTTACTTAACCGTAATGGAGCATATGAATTTTATGGTAAGTACTTGTAAATGGAGAAGGAGTCAAAAAGGAATGAACAAAATTTTATGAAAATATATTGTAAGACCATCGAATATATTGTAACCCGGTTGAGGAAGATTTTGTATATTCTTTGTCATAATACTAAAGTATTTTTAGTATACGTGCTATATCAATGCTACATCTATGATTATTGGTGCATAGTTTTCGATAAATGTCCCGACTCCGAATCTGTTCCCAATAAAATCAAAACATATCTATATATAGGGACCCTGTCTAAAATCTTAAAATAAAAATTAAAACATTTCGATGTTCAAAATTTCTTCTTGTGGTATTTAGTTTACCACAACTTAGCACAAAGTAATATTTTTACCAAATCTAGATCATGTCCTAATGAATAGTGGACTGATATGCTGCATGGTCCACTCCTTGAGGTAACTCCCTATAGGGGTAAATATAGATCCTTTCCGTAAATCGGATCTACGGTTCCACTCCACAAGGAACACCTTCCTCAAATTGTCAACATTAATTTTCATAGCCCATCTGGATCAATAAATGTTTTTTTTTTATTAACGATTTTTAATTTATGATTTTCAACCGACTTGCAAATGGATGTGGATTACATTAAATTCTTCTAGTTGGAAGATGGGATATATCGGTCAACGTTTAGGCATAGCTCCCATATAACAGTACCCCCCCATTATCGGTATTTTGGGGTCCTTGAGTGCGTTTATCAACCGAATACGATGAAATTAGGTACACTGAGTTCTTATTCGGTACTAAATGTCTCCACAAAAAATTATAAATATAGGTCCACTTTTTCTGATAGCCCCCATATAACGGTAACTCCTAATTTTCAGTATTTTGGGGGTTTTGATCGTATTTTTCCACCGAATTGGCTGTAATTTAGTATTTTGAGTTCTTAATCGGCACCAAATCTCTCAATAAAAAATTATAAATAGACAAAAAATACCTTAAATCGGGAGATACGGTTATATGGGGGCTGTATCAAAACTTGGACCCAGGGACCCCATTTGGGATTTCTATATTTGCTTTGACCTTAAAAACATGTGTGCAAATTGGCCGCCTATGTCAAGTGGTTCCGCAGTTAATGAGTTTATACCCAATTTTTGGGTAAATACTCAAAATAGGGGTACCTTTGTATGGGGGCTACCAGTAAACGTGGACATACATACATAATATTTTGCATGGACATTTGGTACCCAAAAATAACAGTCTGTGCCAAATTACAGCCAATTTGGTTGTAAAATGTGTCTAATAGACTAAAAATACCTCAAATCGGGAGGTACGGTTATATGAGGGCTATATCAAAACTTGGACCCAGGGAACCCATTTTGGATTTCTATATTTGCTTTGACATTAAAAACATGTATGCAAAATTTTGACCGCCTATGTCAAGTGGTTCGGCAGTTAATGAGTTTATACCCAATTTGTGGGTAGAAACTCGGGTATTTACCCAAGTATTTACCCACGTCTTTAACCCTACGGTCAATAACCGGGTACATTTGTACCCTTTTTCGAATAAAAATGCTGTAAAATTTTCAATAGTGGAGATATTTAGATCAAATTTTGAGGAATCATTGTTGAGGTATTTTCACCCATAATTCAAGAAAAAAATATAAATATTTTCCATATATATAATTTTTATAAATTTTTAAAGTTATTACCTACGTAGATCAATAACCGTGGTACATTTGTACCCACCTAAAGATAACGCTGTAATTTATTAAAAAAATCGCTTATCATGGGATTTTTTGTTTTAAATTAGTCTGTAAGGATCTGGTCTAGATGTAGGAACTCTAAATTATATATCACGAATTCCACAAAAAGGTCAACCATACAGGTGAAAAATCAATTCGTTAAGAGAGATATGAAATTATATAGGAAATATTCTTTGCAATCCGGACAATATATTTTTAGTTGAATTTTGAAAAATAACCGTAGTTTTTCTTTTCGTTGTACCATTTTCGCGTGGAGAGTAACTTGGGCATATTTTTATTAGTTTTAGAGTGTCATTTGTCGTAATTGTGAACGCTGTTAGCTAAAACAATATCAATAATAAATATTAAATTCAAATAAAGTAATATCTTACTAAGAATTACATATATATAAACCTATACATATACCAAGATAATCCCGTGGTAAGTTCAGTTAAATAGTGTAAGAAAATATGTAACGCGTGCGTGACAAAATTAACATATGTTTCTATACAGACTCTAATATGAGAAATTTTTTTTTGATAATGCTGTTATGTGTGGATCTTGAGATGACAAACTCAAATAAAACAAAGTTTGTCTTCTATCTCCATCGAACAAATTTGTATCCGTCACGCACATGTTACATTCTTCCTCAATAAGTTGCTTTAGAACCGAATTTACAGGCAAAAATATCGTCCATAACTACATAATGATATACCAAAGGTCTTGGGGCCACACAAAGCTATAATATCCTGACAACATAGTTGTGTGGGGTATAAGAACTAGCATTTTTAAAACATTTTGTTTTGAATTTAATTTTTTTAGTACATGTGTGTGTAACAGTGCGTTACGAGTGTAACATGTGCGTGACGGTGTTCAAAGTTAAAAAAGTATATCTTAGAAAATTTTTTCTCAAAAAAATTGAATGTCAATATAATCTTGAATAACCCATTATAGCTGTAAAAAAAATCCGCAATTTTATCTCCAGCCAATTCGCAGAAATTTCATATCGAAACTGATATCCAATTTTTAAAGGGAAAATTTTGTAGCGCGTGCGTACGCTAATTTTTTCTTAATATCTCCGACATTTACAAACATATTCATAAAAAAATTAGCAGGTATTGTAAAAGGTGTAAAACTATTTAATAAAAATTGCGAAAGAAATTTCGGAAACAAATTTTTCTTAACTAAACAAACGATTATGTTTCGCACGCTGTAACAGTGCGTGACATGGAATTCGTGATATACATTAAACGAATATATATTTAAACCCATGTTGAAATGATAATCTATCTAAAACAATCATAATAATTTCTTTGTAGCTTTCGAATGTGTTAAGCTTTTTTAATTATTTTTTGATAGAGATCTTTTTTGGGTGTTCCCCAACACCTCTGCAAATTTTTGTGGCCCTAGACATCATGGGGCCATCAGGGCGACTCGTGGAAATCAGAAACTACTTTGGTTTTAACTTGGTATACTGGGACTAACATAAAGATTGACCTGAAACTTTTTCTATAATCGAATTAAATTGATTTATTAGAAATGTAATTTAATATATAAACTAACATAAAATAACGCTTTAAAGTATTAAATAATGTTAACAATGGGCAAATCACATCTCTAAAATCATAAAATGTGAATAATCGACAATAATAACTGTATAAGCCCCTGTATACCAAAGGAAAATCAAGGTAGTTTCTGACTTCCACAAACCACCCTGATGGACCTGTATTGTCTAGGGCCACAAAAATTTGCAGAGGAGTTGGGGAACACCTAAATAAGATCCATATCAAAAAATTATTAAAAAAGCTTAACTCATTCGAAAGCTACAACGAAATTATTATGATTGTTTTAGATAGAGTATAATTTAAACATGGATTTAAATATATATTCTTTTAATGTATATATAATTTTGAGTTCCTACGTCTAGACCAGATCCGTACAGACTAATTAAAAACAAAAAACCGCACGATAGTCCAATTTTTTAATGAATTACAGCGCTATCTTTAGATGGGTACAAATGTACGACGGTTATTGATCTACGTATATTTTTTTGGTTATTGACCGTTGGGTTAAAGTATCGTAAAACTACCCATTCTAAATCGATTTGATAACAGAAACCCGGAAGTAGGGTGTAAGATATTGTATTACCGATTCAATATAGTAAATACCCAAATAAATCAAATAAATACCCGCATATACCATCTCTTATCATGAGTAAACCATCTATAATTATAATCCCAAAATTCGCAATTACAGTGCGTTAATTTTGAAGAATACTCTACTTTCTATTGCGTTCCCAACATACTGTAACTATAATATAATTATCTCTAATAATGTTTTGCATACTTTTAGGCACATTTACGTTTAGATCGTCGTGTCAGCAAACAAGAACGCAAAATGATTATACAAGATCTATTGGAGCGAACTGGCCTTATGGGTGCCGCAAATTCACGAATTGGTTCGGGAGATGATGAAAAAGTCTTATCCGGTGGAGAACGCAAACGTCTGGCCTTTGCTGTGGAGCTGCTCAATAATCCAGTTATTTTATTTTGTGATGAACCCACCACCGGCCTTGATTCGTATAGTGCTCAACAATTGGTACAAACTTTATATGATTTAGCTAAAAAAGGAACCACCATTCTTTGCACCATACATCAGCCCTCATCACAGCTGTTCGATATGTTCAACAATGTTCTCTTGCTAGCCGATGGTAGAGTGGCTTTTACCGGGTCACCGCAAAATGCATTGGATTTCTTTGCCGAAAATGGCTATACCTGCCCGGAGGCATATAATCCGGCGGATTTTCTTATTGGTGTTTTGGCCACAGATCCCGGCTATGAACAAGCTTCACAGAGATCGGCTCAATATATGTGTGATTTATTCGCGGTGAGTTCGGCGGCCAAACAAAGGGATATGTTGGTGAATTTGGAGATACACATGGCCGAGACGGGTGAATATCCATTCGATACAGAGGTTGATAATTTCCGATCGGCATTATGGTATAAGAAAATTCTAGTTATCTGGTACAGATATACCCTCAGCTTGCTAAGAGATCCAAAACTGCAATGGATGAGATTTTTGCAGAAAATGGCCATGGCCATTATAATTGGCCTATGTTTTGCTGGCACCACACAACTGGATCAAATGGGTGTGCAGGCCGTGCAGGGAGCGCTATTTGTCATGATTTCGGAAAATACTTTTCATCCCATGTATACGGTGCTAAATGTTTTTCCACAAGGTTTTCCATTGTTTATGCGAGAGAAACGAGCAGGCCTATATTCAACGGCAGAATATTACATAGCCACAATAGGGGCCATGGTGAGTATGATTGTTAAGTTGGGTGGTAATTTTACATAAAGTGATTTTTGTTTGTTTTTTTTCAGTTACCCGGCATGATTCTGGAACCACTTCTGTTTGTGGTAATTTGCTATTTTGTGGCCGGTTTGCGTCCAACATTTTTTGCATTCTTGATAACGGCCATTTCTGTTATCCTGGTGATGAATGTTGCCACGGCATGTGGTTGCTTCTTTTCGACAGCATTCAATTCATTGCCATTTGCCATGGCATATTTGGTTCCAATCGATTACATCATAATGATAACATCTGGCATTTTCATTCAAATAAGGTATGTGTGAAATCGACATTGTCCCTGGTATGGTATTTGTGGGTTGTGATTTGAGGGAGTATAATTTTGTGTGAAAATGGAAATATCATTCACATGTTAAAGTGCTTTCACCACACTACACTGTTGAACAGGATATTATGTATGAGTACCTTTGTTTGTAACGTGTAAAAGGAAAAGCGATAGGGCCATGGTTACTTTTGAGGGCATGCATAGAATAGAATCACTGTATAAGTCGTTTTATGAATGTGCACCCATCTGTCTGTGTGTTAGCGTATTTTTTAAAGGTCGCAATTATGTTCCAATTGCGATGAATACTACGCCGATTGTCCAATTGGTTCATATTTAGAATAAAAAAGATCACACAGAAACTGTATTAGGTTTTGTAAAAAAAAAAATAAATAGGCAAGGCCATTTGAAATGTTGACAGTGGCGCTTGGCGAGTGTACCATGAGCAGAACACATTTTCTATTATCGAGGAAATGTCAATGACGGTGCTCGTTCTGGTAGCCGAAGCTCGTCAACAACCGATGAAAACATTGGGGAAATGAAGAAAATGATTTTGGACAATCATCGAATCACTATCAGAGAGGTTGCTGATGATTTTGGCTTATCGTTCGGCCCATGCCTAGGTAGTGGATTATCGATTTCGAGTTTTCAAAAGTAAACGTATTTGTATACTACAACTACACAACTATGTTTTAAGGGTATTATAGCTTAGTGTGGCCTCACGAGTTTGTAACTCAGTGAAATATTGGTGATAGGCCCCCCTTTTAGTATACCGATTGTCATATCTCGACTAGCTGAGTTGATCTAGGATGTGGATCCGTCTGTCCGTTATAATTTGTAAACACAATACAGTACAGTTATAGACTAATCGCCAAAAAATTTTGCATGTAGGACGGTTGTGGCCAAAAAGATCGGTTAATATTTAGGGAATCAAATGGATCAAAAGCTTTATTTTTGTCTGTCGTTCTGGTCGCCCTAGAGGCCACAAAAACTACCCAAACATCACGAAATTGTTTCGGAGAAAGGAGTCTGACCATGGAATAAGCATAATTGGCTGTTACAGTATCGGAACCATAAACACCATTCAAAATTTTAGGAGTTTGTCTTGTATTTTCGTCTTTGTCAAAGAAAAACTGTAAAATGTACCGAATTTTGTCTTTGTTCACTTCCATTTTTAACACCCTGTAACTCACAAATGAATGCGAAATGTCACCCTTCCAACGAGCGGAATTGTTTGATCGATATTTTACGAGAAATCTATCAGTACAGTCATCTGCCGAAAAAATAATGTATTTCTTTTCCCCCAACCTTATATTTACGGGATGAAATGGTTCAAAAACTAGTTTTGTTTGTGTTTCTAGTCTGTCTAGTGGTTACAATAATAAGCCGAACATCATAAATTTTTCACGGGAAATGGTCTTTGACCAACTGACTGGAATGGCTGTTTAGATAATGATTGGTCAATATGAAGAGGGACAAGTGAACCGTAAATGTTCACAACGGTAAAATATGATAGGATATGAAGGAACAGTTATTGACCCCTAATCCGCCCAGAGGGTGCAATTATCGCGAAGTATTCCCAAACTCGCAATCTAGATTCGCAGAAAGTAAGAATTTTCTGGTCGGCCCGTCCGATCACTGGTTTAGTATAAAATTTGAACGTTGTAATTATGTGTGAAACACTACATCAATCTGTTGCAAGCATTCATTCTTTCGATACCTCAGTAGCCTCATAAAAGTCCGCTCGAGTTGTGCGGATATTGTAATATTCTTCAATAGCGGGAAAACAGTCGGTTATTATATAAGTAATGTCCAATCACATCTTTGGAACAAAGAGCGCATCAAACATTGACATTTCAAGATGTAATTTCAGACTTTCAATTGAAAAGAAAACAAGTAAAAAATTGTAAGTCGGTGTTGTCGAAAGTCTACGGAAACACAGGCAGGTTTTATTATTTTTATAGGGAGTTACCAAAGAGAGTTGAACGATAGTTTCCATCTTCGGACTTGATCTAGGCCTGGTAAAATATTACAATGTGCATATGAATATTGGATTAACAAATTAAAAAATAAATGCTGACAATCTTTAGAAGGTACCAGAAGGAGTAGATCAACGAGTTTAATCTTCGAACATAATATAGGTAAGGAATACATATAACGATGGGAACAGTTCGGATGAAATTTTATATTACATTCGTTTTATAAGAGATTTAATTATACCCTTCACCACACTGATGTACAGGGTATTGTGTCTTTGTGCATATGTTTGTAACAGGCAAAAGGTATAGATACATGGTTCCTGTGAGAATGTTCATAGAATCACTTTCTGAATCGATTTATGCATGTCCGGTCGTCCATCTGTCCATGTTAAATTGTAAAACAAAGGATGCAATTTGGCACAGCTCATTTATTTGGGCCAGGGACGAACCCTATTGAAATTGGGAAAAATCGGTTCAGATTTAGATATAGGTCCCATATATATTTTCGTCGATTTTTGTTGCACGAAAGACCCACAGTTAGGATGATTGACACCAAATTTTGTACAGCGTACTGAATTAGATCTAAATTAACGTATGCGAAAATTTTTTGAAATCAGTTGAAATCGTCCGATTTTAAGTAAGTGGGGCACCAATGATCCTATGTTACGCTGATTGATAAAACATTTTGCACAACTTAGTGTCAAGTTTTTTGAGATCGGTTCAGATTTATACATATCTCCCATATATAGTTTCGTCCGATTTCATATTGCCTCAAAAATTTCAACAAATCACTTTGATGAAATCGGATATTGCGTTCGCATTATATGAGATATACAAGTTTTTAAAGTTTTGACCTCTTGTACAAAGAATGGGTCCATAAGTCCCATCTTTTAATATTGTACAGTCATGTTTATTATATTAGGTTTAGTTCAAACTTGAAAGCCCGTTCACGTGATATTATAAAATTAATTTACAGCAATGTTTTGAATATTTATCGGGGGGAGGTACCAGAATGGGTGAAACGATATCCTCTATCTTCTAACTAACTTGATCTATATTTGGAATAATTGTTACGATAGGCAAAGTTTGAATAAAATTGGTTACTCCCTTCGAGAGTTATCGTGCGCACTAGCCGACAAGACAAACAGACAGACGGGCGGCCATTTGTAAATCGACCTAACTTAGTTTGACAGATGGTGAATTCCAGGGTTGGGTATAAAAACGATCGATGCGATAGCATTCAATTGCCACATTCATATAGTTTTACATACGTTGTAATTGCCGGCGAGGAAACACTTCCTATGTAATTGTCGCTTTAATGAAAAGTATATTATGGGTATTCCAAAAAATAGACGCCAAACGTCTGCATAACCACTACTTGTTCATATCTACGGTTTCAAACCTTATCGTGTCCTTAGATCAATAAAAATAGTCATTCATTTTGAAGATTTTCTTACAGGATTTCGTATGTGGTAATTTCATCCTGGTTGATAAAAAAGTTCCATCCAATTTTAGGTTTTTATATCGCTTATATCGAATAAAGACACATATTTTTCTGAAATTAATCATTTTTAATTTTATCCCTTTTCTTGCAATAATTGTTCAACATTCGGATAAAATCTTTCTCCATAATTTTTCACAATTCTATAACAATTCATTAAATTTTCTTGAAATTTAAGACAAATTAAAAAATATATGGATTTATTTCTATATGTCTCAACAGGAGGACTATAAAGCATTATAGTCCT
>NW_026881731.1:0-36723 GCF_032173495.1 Musca vetustissima | reverse complement strand
AACTCCTTGTGGGCATATAATCTCTTGGACTTTTTTATGTTTTGGCGTGATTAATTTTTTGTGGTACATCTAAAATTAAAGAAGGAAATGCTACATATCTACATGTCTGTGTTTATTATATGTTATTTTTGAGATAGCATGACTTCATTGAAATCAAATGAGGAATATTTTTGTAGAACATACCCTCCATTTATAATATTCGTGAATCGTAAACTAGTCCTATTTTGTATTATTTTTATGTGAAAAATAAGTTGAACAATCCTCGAAATCTATCTTTCAATTTTTAACTTATTTTTGTAGTTTTCATTCCAAAAAACTTAAAAGTTCTCGAAACAAAGATTTGTCAATAAGTTTTAAGTTTACACGACTTCTTCTTTTAACTATTATTCACATAAATATATTTCCAACTACTTTAATGTCGAAAAAGTTGCCTTATTTATTACTTCCTTTTAGTTCTTCAAAATGAAAAAAAAAAACATCTCTAAAAGAAAAAAGTCATAAATTGAAAATATTTTTGAGGGGGCCAATGCTGTTCACAGTTATGTAAACAACATGAGAACAACATGAGAACTTTTCCGTCTTTTTTTCAACGAAATTCTACATCCCGATGCACTCTAAAACAACACAAAAAACAATTCCAACTAAAATATATATACCGTAGAGAAATAATTTAATTTATGGCACTACAGCTGCATAAAGTTGACACAATGCACCAAAAACACTTTTGGTTAGTGGTTGCTGCAAGCACTCAAAATAGTGGATTTTTCTTTTTTTTCGTTTTCATTTCCAATTACTGTCCTGTGTTACTACACTAACCCTTGGCATAATACATACAAACATACATATATATGTGTATATATAATAGTGATGTTACTATATTACATACTATCAAAAAACAAGACCTTCACTTTATATGACCACCACTTTTGGGATAATAGTCCATGGCGTTAGAAGGTTCTTTAAACGAATTTCATTGGAATGCCAATGGATGGAAAATTCGATTTCCAGGGATTTTTTTGATTTTAATAAAAAAAACGGGGTTCCTATTGTTTCTTTTTCTTGTTGTTGTACCCGTTCATAGTGAAGAAATCTGTACAGCCAAGGACCTTACAGAAAATTAAATAAGTGAAAAAAATAAATAAAAGGAAAAAAGTATTTTTTTTAAATATTTTTTACTTAGCTGGCTTGTGACAGAACTTTCGTTCCATAAGCCGTTCCATCCATTCTCACAACATGACATAGCCAACGTAGTCGCTGCAGTTCAATATGTCAAACAATGCCAATGTCCGAGAATAGCTGGTACAGCTCATGTTTCATTCGCCCTCGATATTCACCGTCAACGCAGATCGGCCCATAGATATTTCGCAGAATTTTTCTCTCAAGCACTCCAAGAGCTGACTCATCTGCTGGCGCAAGTACCCATGCTTCAGAGCCATATAACAGGACCGGTAGTATCAGCGTCTTGTAGAGTGTGACTTTGGTCTGGCGAGAGGTGGCATTACTTTTGAGTTGTTTGTTCCGAACATAGCAGCATCTGTTGACCATCACTATCCTGATGTCATTCGTTTTGTTTATGACGGTACCAAGGTATATAAAATCTTTGACTACCTCGAAGCTTTAGTTCTCAAGTTCCATGTTGGTCCGAGTCTACTGGACGTCGTGCGCGTTGATACCATCAGCTTGGACTTCTCGGCGTTTACTGCCTGACCCACTTTGGCAGACTCCTTCTCGGTTTGTTCAAAACTGACTGTTACCGCTCGCAATGTTCGACCCATTATATCGATGTCATTGGCCTAGGCTAGTAACATGTGTTGTTTGGTGTATAGAGTGCCATTTCTGTTCACCTTTGCGTCTCGTATGACCTTTTCCAGCAGGGTGTTGAAAAGATCACACGACAAACTGTCACCTTGTCTAAATCCTCGTTAGGTATTGAAGGGCACCGATAGGAACTTTCCGACTGACCTTGTGTCAGTTAAAGTTATCCTGCATAGCCGAACATGGCTTTAAACCCCTCTGAACGGATAAGGCTGTCAAATGCAGCTTTATAGTCGACGAATAGGTGGTATGTGTCGATGTGTTTTTCGTGGGTCTTTTCCAGGATTTGGCGCAGAGTGAAAATCTGGTCAATGGTGGTTTTGCCAGTTCTGAAGCCGCATTGGTATGGTCCAATGATATCATTGACCATTTGCTTCAATCTTTCACACAGCACACTGGATAGCACTTTATATGCGATGGGAAGAAGGCTAATTCCTCTATAGTTGGCACATATCGTCTTGTCTCCTTTTTTTGTGCACGGGACACAGAATGCTGAGGTTCCAATCATTGGGCATGCATTCTTCTAGCCAATTTGTACTTATCAGCTGATGCATGCTCGTGACCAGAATCTGACCACCAGCCTTGAATAGTTCTGCTGGCAAACCGTCGGCTCCTGCTGCTTTATTGTTCTTGAGCCGATTAATTGCTTTTATGACCTCATCATGGCTAGGTGGTATACACTCTACACCATCATCTCTTATTGGTTCTGGGGTATCTTCTTCACCGCCACTATTTGATACCAGAAGTTTTTCAGAATGCTCCTTCCAGATCCTCAACACGCTGTCTGTATCTGTCACCAGGTTTTGGTGCAGGCATCTACTCGTTGGTTAAACCTTTTACTTGTTGGTAAAATTTTGGGACTTCATTCTGACTCCTGTACATCGAGATTTGCTCACGCTCACGCTTTTCTTGTTCTTTTTCAGAAAATACGTTTCTCCTCTCTCCTTTTCTCCCGATTATTCTCCATCACATTACATGTTGCTACTGTCATTACGACACTCCTGGTCGTACCATGCGTTTCTCGGTGGTGGTTTTTGGTACCCAAGTGTTGCTTTTGCTGCAATTGTTATAGATAGTGGGCAATTTTTTGCCATTGTGCTTCTATTATCGGGACAAGAAGTGCTTTCGTCAAGCAGGGGGGTAAGTTGAGCAGAGTAGAACTCGGCTACCCGTTGACCTTTGCTGCAACATTAAGACGAATGCGAACCTTGGCTGCTACAAGGTAGTGGTCCGAATCGATATTCGCTCCTCGGATCGATCGAACGTGTAATACACTATCACAACATGATCAAGAGATGCTTGAATCTGGTGCTGCTAACCACCATGTTTTTTGCATGCCGTTGTCGGATATTTCTTCATGAAGGCGGTGGGACCAAAACAATTTTCACTTCCAATATTTTCATTAAAATCTCCTAGCAGAATTTTAATGTCATGGCCAGGGCAGCGATCCTATGCTGTTTCTAGGCGCTCGTAAAAAATATCTTCGGGCTGTTCCTCTTTGTCTTCCGTCGGAGCATGGGTGCAAATAAGACTGATGTAGAAGATCTTCGCGTTTATACGGATTATAGTAATTCGCTCATCTACTGGAGTGAATCTGGAGACGAGGTCTTTTATTCTCTTGTTGACCATAAATCCTATCAATGCAGCTATAATACAGTGCGCAATCGTCTTATTTACTTACCCCTGTCCATTTCCATCGCATTTCCTATAAGGCAATAATAACGGCTTTGTACTTCTTGAGTACATCCGCCAAAGCAAAAACTTCGCCTGTTCTGTACAACGTTGCGCATTCCAAGTGCGCAGATTCGCAGATCGTGGTCCTTTATGCGTTAGGGGGGACTTGGTTTTCTTTTTCTTTGCTCTTTCATAGTTGGAGGGGTTTTCCGAGTGTGGGCATCTAACCCGAGGCCTCTAACCATTTTTTATAGTTCTTATAGGTGGACTCGCGGCACATATCAGCTCATTATTTCAACGGGTAATGAAAATAGCTACAATTGAGATGAAAGAGGGACCAAGATAAGCCTGGACTTCTCCATGTTAAAGCCAAGCAGAGCCGTTGCTTGGTATCTATCATCCCCTACTCCACGTCCCTAACCCATAAAATATAAATATAGTGTGGAAATATACATTTACCTGTAGCTCCATTATAACTCCAAGAAGGACAACGTTCTCCTCCTGTTTTTCCTTTTTATTTATCTACTATCAAACAACATCCTATTTGACATGTATGCTAGTATACATAAAATAATATGTTCATCTATAGATGAGATTGTGTTGGTAAATGATATTACACACATGTTTTTGTTCTTGTCTTTATTTACATAAATTGCTTTGGGGTTCAAACCAAAATTTAACAACAAAATATAAATTTGAAAAAGGGGAAGGGAGATATTCACTGTTTACTCCTAATGCCGGACTGCTGCAGTTTGTTTTCGTATAAGTTCTGGTTTTTGCTTCAAGCTCCTTGTTTTTATAACTTGGGGTTATTTTATGGCAGAGAAATATGTAGGGAAGTTAAAAACAAATAACTAAAATTGTCCTTCTCTCTCTATTCTGCACAATGCTTTGGGGCTTGTGTTCCACTTTAGTTTTGAATGTTGCTGATGACGACGATGACGAACACAAACAAAACATGACATTAAAATTTTCCATTTGTTTTAACAATCTTTTACCAATAGAAAAAAACTACTTTTTTATTTTGTTGTCGTGTGTTCCAATTTTTTTGAGTTTGCATAGGGAAATCTGAATCAGAAAGAAAACTGTGGAAGCATAAGAGGACGGTAAAAGAATTCTTCCAACTATAAACACATATTTTTTGGAAAATTTTGTTTTTACTACAGATGTCACTTAAAAACTATTACTCTAGTCCGTTTTCATCAGGCGATGATAGATACCAAGCAACGGTTCTGATTGGCTTTAACATGGCAAAGTCCAGGCTTCGTTGAAATAATAAGTTGATATTCGCCGCGAGTTCACCCATAAGAACTAAAAAAATGGATTGAGGCGTCGGGTTAGTTGCCCACACTCGGAAACGCCTTCCTACTATAAGAAAGCAAAGAAAACCAAATCCCCCTAATGTTGACGACCACCGCAAACGTATAAAGGACCTCGATCTGCGAATCTGCACATGGAATGTGCGTACGTTGTAGAGTACAGGCGCAGTTTTCGCTTTGGCGGATTTACTCAAGAAGTACAAAACCGATATTATTGCAGGAAATGCGATGGACAGGGACAGGCGTAAGTAGATCAGGCGATTACGCACTGTAGTATAGCTGCCATGAAACGAGACATGAATTTGGCTGCGGATTTATGATTAACAGGAGCATAAGAGTCCTCATCTCCAGATTCACTCCAGTAGATAAGCGAATTGCTATAATCCGTATAAAAGCGAGGTTCTTCTACATCAGTCTTATTTGTGCCCATGCTCCGACGGAAGACAAAGATGAGCAGAACAAAGACATATTTTACGAGCGTCAATAAACAGCATATGACCGCTGCCCTGGCCATGACAAATCGGAAGGGAAAATATCTTTGGCCCCACCGTCGAAAAATTCAGCCTTCATGAAGAAACATCCTACAACGGCCTGAGGTTGATTGACTTCGCGGCAGCAAAAACATGGTACTTATCAGCACCAAGCATCTCGATAAGGCCACCTGGATTTCTCCTGATCAGGCAACGAGAAATCAAATTGATCATATTGTGATAGACGGAAGGCATTTATCCAGTGTATTAGATGTTCGATCGATACGAGGAGCGAATATGGATTCGGACCACTACCTTGTAGCAGCCAAGGTTCGCACTCGTCTTAATGTTGCAGCAAAGGTGCAATCTAACACAACACGGAAACTCGGCGTCGAAAAGCTGCAAACACAACAGGTAGCAGAGGCCTGCTCCGCTCAACCTACCCACCTGCTTGACGAAAGCACTCCCGATAATAGTATAGCAGCACAATGGCAAAGAATTGCCCACTCCCTACAAATTGCAGCAAAAACAACACTTGGGTACCAGAAATCACCATTAATAAACCCATGGTACGATCAGCAGTGTCGTTATGCTACTGATGTGAAAAACGCAACGTATAGGGCAAACATGCAGACAGTAGCAACACGTAATGCGACGGATAATTATCGGATGAAAAGGAGAGAGGAGAAAAGTATTTTCAGAAAAAAAAGAAGAAAGAACAAGAAAAACGTGAGCGTGAGTCAGGAGTCAGAATGAAGTCCGTAAATTGTACCAACGGTTAAAACACCAAACCGAGGATTTTGGTGCAGGCACATCTCCCTGTAGAGGTGTAAAGGGAAACATGGTGACAGATACAGACAGCGTGTTGAGGATCTAGAAGGAGCATTTTGAAAAGCTTCTGGTAATTAATAGGTAAGAGATGACGGTATAGAGTGCATATCACCTAGCCAAGATGAGATCAGAATCGGCTGAAGAGTAAAAAAACAGCAGGAGACGATGGATTACCAGCGGTCAGATGCTAGAGGAATGCATGCTTAATGATTGGAACATTAGCATCCTGTGTCCCGTGGACAAAAAAGGGGGCAAGGCGGTATGTGTCACCTATAGAGAAATATGTCTCCTTCCCATCGCATACAAAGTGCTATCCAGCGTGCAATGTAAGCGACTGAAGCCAATGGTGAATAACATTATTGGGCCATACCAATGTGGCTTCAGACCTGGTCAGTATACTATTGACCAAATTTTTACTCTCCGCCAAATCCCACGAAAAACACATCGACACATGTCACCTATTCGTCAACTATAAAGCCGCATTCAACAGCCCTATCCGTTAAAGCCATGTCTACGTTCGGCATTTCTGCAAAATTAATACGGCTATGCAGGATAACTTTAACTGGTACAATGTTAAATTCGGAAAGGACTTCTCGGTGTCCATCAATACGGAACGAGGATACAGACAAGGTCACAATTTGTCGTGTGTTCTTCTTAACATACTGCTGCAAAGGTCATACGAGAGGCAAAGGTGAACAGAAATTACTCTCTGTACACCAAACGTCCCCGTCGATGAAATCGATATATTGGTCCGAAAATATCGATTGGTAACAGACAAAGCTTTGAACAAATTGAGAAGGTGTGTGCCAATATGGTTTTGGTAATAAATGGCGAGAAGAGCAAGCTGATTGTATTAACGCGCAAGACGTCCAGTAGACTCAGACCAACTGTGGATCATGAGAACTACAGCTTGGAAGCTGTCAAAAATTTTATATACCTTGATACCGCCATAAAAAGTCTAATTATATCAGTTTTGAAATTCGGAAAAGGATTGTGATGACCAACAGATGCTACTATGGTCTAAGTAAGAAATTTAGAAACAAGGCTAACCCCCGCCAGACCAAACTCACACTCTACAAGACGCTGATACTACCCGTGCTGTTATATGGATCTGAAGCATGGGTATTTACACAAGCAGATGAGGCAGCTCTTGGAGTGTTTGTGAGAAAAATTCTCCGAAAGATCTATGGACCGATCTGTGTTGACGGTGAATATCGCCGTCGAATGAACTAAAAGTTGTATCATTTATTCTCGGACATTGACATTGTCAGTCGTATCGAGCTGTAGCTATTACTTTGGCTAGGTCATGTTGTGAGAATGGATGAGGATGTCCCAGCACAAAAGGCATATGAAAGTGAAACAGCTGATGGTTCACGCAGAAGGGAAGGCATCAATTTAGATGTAAAGATGAAGTGGAAGAGATACATGGTCTTTCAAATTGAAGAGCTGTGCACAAGACCGACGCGCCTGAAACCCTTTTTTAAGCTCGGCTTATGGAACAAGTAGTCTATCATAGGCCAGCTATGTAAGAAAACAAGAGAGGTGTTAGAGATCAGGAACCTATATAGCTTATAGTTACACTAAACCTACGGTTACTATAGACATTAGGGTCTTTCAAGTATAATTTATTTTTTTTACATTTTGATAATTTTTTTGGGAGTTAACTTTCACGACAGAAAATATACAAATTTTCGGTTATGTCATTCATATCGTATCTACTTGTTTTGATGTTATCTTGTTTATTGAATCTTGCGCTGATGTTGTGCACATATCCTTCATCTACCTTTGCCTCATATTTCTGCTGCATATTCCATATATTTGAAATGTTTGCGTGTATTTGTACAAAATATATATTTTTTGTTTATTTGATTTAAGTTTTATTTTTTGTTTTCTCTCTTTTTTTCTATTTGATCCATTGCATATTTAGGATGAATGGCAAATATATATATATATATATATATAACAACAAAATCAAATAAATATTTTATTACACAAAAATGAACATTCTTTGATGTGCATGCATTTGAAAACATATGACGCGTTCACAGAATTACTATTGATGATATATTGCAAAAAAATAAGAAAATAATGCTTCAATAAAGATACGTATATAATGGCAATAACATTTTGTGTAAAAGTGTCATTTCAATTTCTATGTCAATGCAATAAATATAAAATAATAATAATATAAAATAAATCAATAAAGATATATTTTTTGTCAATAAAATGTTTGAATACATTTTAGTAAAAAAAAGTAGTCTTAATCAATATATATATATATATATATATTGAGTAATGCGTTATATATTAACCTAATTTACCTAAAATCGTACGAACTATATCTAATTCCGAGCCGATTTTTACGAAACTAGCACACATCATGCTAGACTTAAGGGAACCCCACCCATTCTCGATTTTAATTTTTCAAGATTTTCAATGGGCTGGTAAATCAATATCAATGCTTGTTAAGGTTTGTAACTTTGCACATATATATTTGAAGATTTAAAAGAGAAGAAAAATAATTTACAAAAAATGTTTGTTGTTGGTTTGTTGTTTTTTTTTTTTTTTTTTGTAATTAAAGAAAAGTCCTTATTTTTGATGGCGGGCATGATAACTCCTCACTGGAACATCGGAATCCGAAAATTCCAACGGTGTTAGAAAGAGTACATGTCTGGCTCTCGTATGAACTAGGATTATAGACTTCGCTCTAAAATTAACAAAATGGTGGACCTTTGAAAATATATTTTTGGAAAATCGCCGATAGTTCATACGAGAGCTATACACTCCCAGAGAAACGTTGCAAAATTTGGAACCAATTGGATTATTAGTTTTTGAGTTATCGTGCCCGCCATTCGCAAAAAACTCGTTTAAAGTTTGAGAAGCCCTTCAGCCGTCACTTGATGCTGACACAATAAATCCGATATATCTTCAAGAGTTCTTGAGATTTTCACTTGAGATTTTGTAGGGACATTCTATAATTAGTGTAGATTCGAATTATATCAACAAAAATTTTGACCCCGAGAATGGGGGGAGTCCCCTTAATTCAGTTCTTTATGCCAAATTTCGTGCAAATCAATAACTACATAGGGACTTCGGTGCGCCATTTTTATACCTGTATCTAAATCTCAACCGATTTTTCTCAATTTCAATAGGGTTCGTTCTTGGGTCAATTAAATCAGCTATGTCTATCAGGGATGGTCCGTGTGACAAATTTTTAGGTTTTCGGCTGTTAAAAAGGTGTAAACGTCGAAAAAGTCATATACCTGTATAAAATGTAATAAATGTAGTAAACGTCATTTGTTTCAACATTATCAGCATATACAGTTATTTTGAAGAATATATATTATTTGTACATATATCTGGCTATTCCATACTAGAACTGATAAAATTTTCCAATTTTTTTTTTTTTTGAAAATTGGTTAATGGAAATAGCTATTTTGTCAAAAACCTAATGGATTTGGGTAGGTTCTGATGTATGTATTATACTTCGGAAATGTATGTCATTTACGTCACTGTTTCTGACAGGACATCTCTGATGTCTATCTCGTTTCCCTTTCTCTGTTACAAATATATGCACAAAGACATAATACCCTGTACCACAGTGTAGTGAAGGGTGCATAAAATTGGTTCATATGTGAATCTCGTTGTTCTGTAATATATTTCCACGTATAGTTGCAATTTTTCCTGACAATTCATATAAAGGGTTTATATCGTCATCATAAATACAAACGGACGTAACTACACTTTTACTAATTTACGTTATAAAATCTATAAAATGGGTCATGGCTGGAAATTTTTCAAAGTTTAGCGTACTGAATTGAGTCTAGAGTGATGTATGTGAAGTTTCGTGAAAATCGGTTCAAATTTCGATACAGCTCCTTCTTACTTTTTCCACCGATTGTATGGAAATGTTGCACTAAAGACATTAAATATTTCTCCAATAGCGATAGAACTTTGCACAGCGCACTTTTCCACCCAGTGAGAAACAAAAAATACCTAATTATATCTGATTAGTTAACAAAATGAAGAAAAGCCTTAAAATACCGAATTTTGGGGTACCGCTATATGAGGGCTACCGTAAAAAATTGTCCGATATATCTCATGTTAAATATCAATCATCCCAAAAGTAACATTAATATAAGTTCAGAATTTCTATCTTCAATATTGCGAGCTTTAGTTTTTTACACGAGTGTAGTTACGTCTGTTTGAATTAATAACCAGTAAGGAAAGTAGTAAAGTCGGACTGGGACGATACGATATGATACCTTTCACCACTTTGGGTATATTCTACATATGTGTCCTAATACACGTCGCTTTTTCGAAGGAACATTGACATGAAATTGAACGATCTTTATCAACAAATAAACCGACTAACATCAATCCCAACACATGCAATTCTGCCACCTATCCTAAATTTTCTAAACAGATTTAAAGCAAAATGTAATATCAATCCATTTTAAAATGTAATATCAATTTATTGATTATTTTGGTGCACAATCAACATGAATAGGTCGAAGTTATATATGGAAGCAATATCTAAATCTGAACCGATTTCAAACATGCCAGAGGTTAATTTATATTAATTTCAGTACCCTGTGTTAATCGGCCTAGCTATCGGTCTTTAGTACACCATTTACTTAAAATCGGTATATATAAGAGCTATAGCTAACTCTGAACCGATATTCACGAAACTTAGCACACATAATTATGGACATAACACAGTGACCTATACCTAAATTTCGTGTAAATCGAAAGACTTTGGTACACCATTTACCTTAAATCGGTCGAAAATATGTATGGGAAATCTGAACAGCTTTTCATGAAACTTAACACACTTAATTCTAGACCTAATTCATTACGCTGTGCCAAATTTCGTGCAAATTTTAATATTTCTAATGAAAATTGACATTATTGCCCACACAAATATACAATTTTTAATAAATACAATACTTTTAATTTATTTATTATAAATAATTGACTAATCACAATCGTTTTCTTTTTTCCATCAACAGGTAAGATATTTATGTATCCATATACGTGGGATTTTGGTGAGTAATTTTTTTCTCGATGCAGTAAAATACAACAGAAATAAGAGGAGATACTTCCCTCAAGAAAAGGTTCGGCAGGAGCCTACACTTTTTTTATAGATTGAAAATTCCGTTGCTTTCAACATTTCGCTGAAAATTAGTTTTTGTAATAAAATGCAATCGCACCTCCCTCACAAAAGGGTAGACATTTGTAAAATCGGATACTACATATGTACATTTGAAGCGTATAGAGTGCCCGATTTGTTAAAAAATCATATATCTAATATAAACCAAATGGTTAACCCTGCGAGCAGACCTTAATATTCATACTAGACATAGATTTGATAGAACTATAGGATACATATGTCCACCATCTCCATTCCTGGCCCACAAAAGTCAGGATTAATGAATACTACACACGATATGTCATAGGCATGAGGATATATATCTCACAGCAACACCGACTTACAATGTTTATGCCCTACACAACTATGTTGTCGAGGTATTATAGCTGTATGCAGCCCAAGAGTTTGTAACGCCGCGAAATATTGGTCCCAGACCCACTTTTTAGTATACCGACAAGCCGAACCGATCTAGACATGCATGTATGTATGTCCGTCTATCTGCCCATTATAATTTATAAATCCACAGTTATGGATCAATATTTTGCATGTATGTTCGGTTAGGACGAGGATCAATTGTTTTAGGTTATTATCCGTTAATATATATAAAATCAAATGGACCAAAACTGTACCTAATTCCTATAATATATTTTTATAAAAAATCAACGCCTTTATGAAATATTTTCTTTAAAAAATCCAGGCCTATATTTATAGAAAATCCACGCCTATTAAAAATATTTTTTAAAGTCCACGGTTATAAAAAATATTTAAAAAAAAAATCGACTATCAAAAATGTTTAAGAAAAATCAACGCTTATAAGAAATATTTTTTTAAATCCACTCCTTTAAAAATATATATATTTTTTAAATCCTATTTATTTTTTTAATTCCGGCCTGCTTTTCTGACCGCTCTAGAGGCCACAATTATGAACCGAAAATTACGAATTTTTTTTTAAATAGGAAAGATGAAAAATCCTAGCCCTTTTCTCAAGAATCGGTCAATATTTTGCGGGTCAAATGGGTCCCAAACTTTTTTTGTGAAAAATTTAAAAAATTGCATTTTATGGCGTATATATTTACTCCTGAACCACACAGACCGGAGAACTTGACAGTATATCCAAGAGGATTGAATATACTGTCAGGATCAGAGATGATTGACTGCAGTTACTCAGTTAGGGGAGCTATACGTAAATATTTACAGGGATCTACCTATTCATTGTTTCGTTACATATTGGCTGTCGGAAATGTTGCCCTGATCGTTTTGAAATTTTAGGGGTTAAAATCGAGATCGATCATTATTAAAACAGCCATTCTAATTAATTGACCAGATCCCCTTCCTCGTATTAAACTTACGATTTTCGGTTTATAATTGTGGCCTCTATAGCTACTAATAAACCACAAATAATGATTCGATCGATTTTAGATAATATTTAGGGCATGAAATTGATCGAATACACTATTTTTGGTTTCTTAGTCGCTCTAGTGATTACAATTATAAATCAAATCAACTAATTAGAATGCTGTTTTAATAATGATCGATCTATATTTAGCGCGTAAAATTAACCCAGATTTTTCTGTGGCAAATAACAAAATTTTAATCTTATGGGGTAAATGTTCTCCCGAGCAAAATTCATTCGGAAATGATACCATGAGAATATAGAGGTGCTGTTTACCTCTAATCGTTTAACAGTTTGCAAATATGACAAAATATTGCCCAGGGTCAGAAAACAGGTTCGCAGAAAGATAATGTGCAGTGATACTTCTGTAGGAAATCATCTGGTCGGCCCCGATCGACCATACTGCTCCGCTCACTCGTTTTATGTGTCTTCTGTGCGTAAAAAGTGCCCTCAATTGTTTATACATTTTTCGTTAGGATTTTTTTAGAAAAATATACAGGAATGCGTTGTAAGTCAACGCTCTTGTTTCAAAAAAAAAAATCCTAACATTTTAACAATTCTCAGCTTACATGTAGCATGAAGTTTTCTAGCAGCCATAGTTTAATTGTTTATGGCAAGTGGCATATTTTTGTTAGGTTTTTTTTTCTTTGTTATTACTACTGTTATTTAGCTGATAGCATGTCATAACACTAGCCTTTACCAAAACCAACAAATAGTAACTGCTGGCCTAAAAGACTTTCGGTTAGTGCAAACACAGAAAAAAGGCAAAGCCCCAACGAAAATATTGCAAAAAAAACAACAACAAAGACAACATGGCAGAACAACAACACAACAAAAAATTGACAATAAATCTGCCAACCACGACAGCAATATGTTGTTGACTCTTTATGGCCATTGTAAATAATATTGGTGGGCTTGTGGATGGTGGTTTTGTACAACATTTTTTTGATGTACAGAATTTTGGCTTATTTAAACATTGTGTGTATTTTTTTCATTGAATAAAATAATAATAAAATTTTTTCAAAAATAGATTTTACTATGGGTTCGATCATAAAATACCCTATACTGATACACATGACCTAAAATATGTTGCGGAGTAATATTTTCGTTGGACATAAGATGTACATTTATTCGATCATAGAATACTCTACACTGATACTCGTGACCTAAAACATCTTACAGAGTATTTTTTTGCCGGGATATTTTAAGGTTTCTTTGTAACGATTCTGTTGCAGCATTTTTAAAGAGAAATATATTTGACTTGTTTATTTTGAAAGCTGTTAAGTCCATTTTTTGTTAAGTGGTATAAATTTTGTTTTTGGCTTTGTACCCTAAAACATGATAGAATATATACAGTAGGAATATGATTTGTAAAATTTCCACGAAAGCCAATATCAGAACCTAAAATGGACTTATACCACATTCAAAATTAACGACTTATTATACCCTATTATGTCTTTGTGCATATGTTTGTAACAGGCAAAAGGAAACCCGATAGATCCATGGTTCCTTTTGAGAATATGCATTGAATCACTTTCTGAGTCGATTTATGCATGCCCCCCGTCTGTACGTCCGTCTGTCCATCCATGTAAAATTGTAACAAAACTGCAGAACGTATTTATTATCCGAATGAGATGAAATTTGGCACAGATTATTTATTTGCCACAAGGACGAACTCTATTAAAAATGGTGAAAATCGGTTCAGATTTAAAGGGTGAGATAAAAAAGCTGCAACAAAGTCAAGCGCCATAATTTTTACACTTTTTTTAAATTTATTGAATGAAAGCAAAAATGTCGGAAATAGCGTAAAATTTTAGAATAAGTTTAGATTTGTTCGAATTAGTCATCTTTGGCGCGAATTATGGCCTTCAAACGGCCAATGAAACCATCACACGCTGCCCGATTGTGGTTCTGCAGTATTTTGGCCCATTCCCGGCGAAGTGCTTGCTTGAGGTGATCGACACTTTGTTATTTTTTAGTGCCAACCTTGCTTTCCAAAATACTCCAGACACAATAGCCCAAAGGATTGGTATCCGGAGATTTTGGTGGCCATTGTGCGCTGAAAATGAAGCGAAGAACCTCATTTTGTAACCATTCTTGGGTGGCGCGTGTTGAGTGCGATGATGCTGAGTCCTGTTGTAATGTCCAAGGTCTGCGGCCATAATGTTTGCGTGCCCAAGGCTTTAATACACCCTACAGAATAATTTAACGATAATATTCAGCATTTATTTTGATGATATTCGATTAATACGAGTGAAGAGCTACCATCGGCTGTTATGGCGGCCCACACCATCACCATGGCCGGCGAAGAAAACCAAATTCGGCAGTTCACCACTTTCGGTCATGCTCTATAGCTCTTTTCAGACTATTTTCTTTCTGTTCCATCACGAATAACTTTTTTGTGGAATATTCTTACCAAAAAATTATAACAGCTTTCGGACGAGTGGCTTAGAAATGACAATAGTCTGAAGTTGGTTGCAGTTTTTTCATTTCACCCTGCAGATATAGCTCTCATATATATTATCGTCCGATTTAAGGTAAATATTGCACCAAAGTCCCTATATATATTTCGATTGGCACGAAATTTGGCACAGGGTACTAAATTAAGTTTAGAGTTATGAGTGTTAAGTAAAAATCCGTTCAGATTTTGATACAGCTTCCATATATATTTTCGTCCGATTTTAGGTAAATAGTGCACAAAGTCCCCTTATATCCACCGAGTTGCTCGAAATTTTTCATGACGTACTGATTTTAGTCTAGAATTAGGTGTGCTGAATTTCGTGAAAATCTGTTCAGATTTAGATATAGCTCCTATATCTATATCGTCCGATTTTATATATCTTTCGATTTGCACGAAATTTGGCACAGCGTACTAAATTAAGTCTAGAGCAATGTGTGTTAAATTTCGTGAAAATCGGTTCAGATTTAGATATAGCTCCCATGTATATATTGCACCGAAGTCCCTATATATCTTTCGATTTGCACAAAATTTGGCATAGTGTTCTGAATTCGGCCTAGAGTGATGTGTGTTAAGTTCCGTCCTATATATTCTTAGATTTGCACTAAATTTGGCATAGAGTACTGAATTGAGTGTAGAATGTGTTTGCTGAGTGGTAAGTTTCGAGATATTCGGCCCCGTCCGACTTTAATACTTTCCTTACTGGTTATATTAAACTATACACAGCTTCCACCCAAATAAAGTTTGGTGGTGAATATCAGAAAAAGTTTGCAACGACAGATCAATTAACCCAAAACTATTCACTTTTTTCATATACTTAAGTATATCCTGGGTTATAAAGGGGTGAACTTCCGCTTCAGCTATGTAAAAAAATTGGCAAAGTAAGGTACAAATGTAACCGGTTATTGATCGTACGGTTAGTCGGTTCACATTTAGACACCGATCATATACATATTTAATGTCGTCCACTTTAATGTCAATGGTCCATCAAAAATGCGAGGCCTGTTAGGATGCATCCCTCAAATATAGCCAAAGTGGTAAAGGGTATCATATGGTCGGCCCGTCCGACTATACTACTCCGCTCACTGGCTTTTTTTCCTCACTTCTTGAGTTTTATGGTGTTTTTTTACTTAGAAATTCCTTCCAAATAATTCATTTTCGAATATTTTGTAATTCATTAAAGTCAACAGACTATTTGTAAGTTTGCATTTTTTCCGTTCTTTGCCTCTGAGATTTCAATTTGCAACATGATTTGACCATATTAAGGCCAGGGCAGGCAGTTTATAATAGTTTTCATGTCGTTGTTGCTGTTCACTCAAGAGTGTTTATTACAAAAATTTTAATTAGCCTTTAAATGTTGCACATAATTAACACAAGTCCGTTCCAAACAATCACTTGTCACATTTTATTTGGATTTTCATCGTTTTGTATGTCGAAGTGTTTTTTTTTCTTTTAATTTATTTACTTATTTTTTTTTGTTTTTTGTTTACTCTGTTGCCGACAACTTTTAAATAACATTTTTTAAATTGTAGTTTTATGACATATTTTGTTAATAGTATTTTTTTGTTGTTTTTTATTTTTTTGAAATGGAATTATTGTTGAAAAATAAATAAATTATAGGCATGTGTGCTTTATTTATTATTCAGTAATTTATCATTTATTTTTAAATTAACTAAATACTGTGACACATTGATATAAAACAAGATATAGACGAAAATATATTAAGGGAACCGCCACACCATTCTTGATTTCATATTTCAGCGATTTATGCTGCCACAATAAATCGCATATATCTTCAAGAGTTGTTGAGATTTTTACTTTTAATTTTCTGGGGACATTCTAGAGAAAAAAATTGGGTAAATACCCATTTGTGGGTATTTATTTGGGTATTAACTGTATTGAAATGGTAATATAACATCTTACGAGACATGAATTTTGCTGCGGATTTATGGTTAACAGGAGAATAAAAGACCTCGTCTCCAGATTCACTCCAGTATATGAGCGAATTGATATAATCCGTATAAAAGCGAAATTCTTCTACATCAGTCTCATTTGCGTCCATGTTCCGACCGTAGATAAAGATGAACAGACTAAAGACATATTTTATGAGCGCCTAGAAACAGCATATGCCCGTGGCCATGCCCTAGCCATCGGAATGGAAAATATATTTGGCACCACCGTCGGATAATTCAGCCTCCATGAATAAACATCAGACAACGGCATAAGGTTGATTGACTTCGTGGCAGCAAAAAACATGGTAGTCAGCAGCACCTGATTCAAGCATCTCGATATACACGAGTCCACTTGGATTTCTCCGGATCGAACAACGAGAAATCAAATCGATCATGCTATGATAAACGGAAGGCATTCATCCAGTGTTTTAGAAGTCAGATCGATTCGGACCATTACCTTGTGGCAGCCAAGGTACGCACCCGTCTTAATGTAGAAGCAAAGGTGCGATCTAAGGTAACACGGAAATTTGACGTCGAACAGCTGCAAACACAACAGATAGCAGAAGCCTACTTCGCTCAACTTACCCAACTGCTTGACGAAAGCACCCCTTGTCACGATAATAATATAGAAGCACAATGGCAGAGAATTGCCCACTCCCTACAAACGAGAAAAAGAAGAAAGAAGAAGAAAAACGTGAGCGTGAGCAAATCGAGATGTACAGCAGTCAGAAGTCCGAAAATTCTACCAACGGGTAAAACATCAAACCGAAGGCTTTGGTGCAGGCACATTCTCCTGTAGAGATGTAGAAGGAAACCTGGTGATACAGACAGCGAGGATCTGGAAGGAGTATTTTTAAAACTTCTGGTATTCTGCCGGTGAAGAGGATACAACGAACTATTCAAGACTGGTGGTCAGATGCTGGTAAAAAGCATGCACCAGCTGATAAGTACTATTTTGCTAGAAGAATGCATGCCCAATGATTGGAACCTCAGCATCCTGTGTCCCGAACACAAAAAAGGAGACAAGACGATATGTGCCAACTATAAAGGAATAAGTCTCCTTCCCATCGCATATAAAGTGCTATGCAACATGCTGTGTAAACGACTGAAGCCAATTGTCAATGACAGTATTGGACCATACCAGATTTTGACCAGATTTTCACTCTGCGCCAAATCCTTGAAAAGAACCACGAAAAACACATCGACACATTCCACCTATTCGTCGCCTATAAAGCCGCATTCGGTGTATAAAGTCATGTCTGCGTTTGGCATTTCTGCAAAATTAATTCGGCTATGCAGGATAACTTTAACAGGCACAAGACCAGCAGTTAAAGTCGGAAATGACCTCTCGGAGCCCTGCTGGAAAAGGTCATACGAGAGACAAAATTAAACAGAAATGGCACTCTGTTCACCAAACAACACATGGTACTCGCCTGCGCCGATGACATCGACATAATGGGTCGAACGTTGCGACCGGTAACATCCACCTTTGAACAAATTGAAAAGAAGTCTGCCATAGTGGGTCTGGCAGTAAACGGCGATAAGACCAAACTGATGGTATCAACGCGCAAGACGTCCAGTAGATTCGGACCAACTGTGGATCATGAGAACTACAGCTTCGAGGTAGTCAAAGATTTTATATACCTTGGTACCGCCATAAATAAAATGAATGACATCAGTTTTGAAATTCGGAGAAGGATAGTATTGGCCAACCGATGCTACTATGGTTTGAGTAAACAACTCAAAAGCAAGGTCACCTCCCGCCAGACCAAACTCACACTCTACAAGACGCTAATACAACCCGTGCTGTTATATGGATCTGAAGATGGCTACTTGCGTAAGCAGATGAGGCAGCTCTTGGAGTGTTTGAGAGAAAAAAATCTCTGGAAGATCTATGGGCCGATCTGCGTTGATGGTGAATATCGCCGTCGAATGAACCTTGAGTTGTACAGCTATTCTCCGACATCGACATTGTTAGACGTATTGCGCTGCAGCGACTACGTTGGCTAGGCCTTGTTGTGAAAATGGATGAAGATACAACATCCCAGAAGGCATATAAAAGCGAATCAGCTGATGGTTCACGCAGAAGGGGAAGGCCACGAATACGATGAAAAGATCAAGTCGAAGACAACATTGCCGAATATGGTCTTTCAAATTGGAAAAACTGTGTAAAAGACCGACGCGCCCATAAATCTTTTCTAAGCTCGGCTTATGGAACGAAAGTTCTGTCGCAAGTCAGCTAATGCTTTTAATGTCAAAGCAAATATTGAAATGGAAAATGGGGTCCCTAGGTCCAAGTTTTGATATAGCCCCCGTATAACCGTATCTCCCGATTGAAGGTATTTTTTATCTATTAATGTGTTTAATATACCAAATTGGCTACAATTTGGCACAGAGAGTTCTCAATGGTTACCAAATGTCCACACAAAAATGTATCGATGTAGGTCCAGGTTTTTGGGTAGCCTCTATATAACGGTCAACCAACTTGACGTGTATTTTAAAGACACCATTACCCATAACGGAACTTCTAGTGCTATATGAACGATTTGTGTCAAATTTTATTGTGTATTTTTTATTGTGAAAATTACGGAAACGTTAGCTTTTTTCGAAAAAATACGAGACCTCTTTTGATAATTTTTGTATAGAAAATAATCGTGGCATCTTAGAACGTGAAATTTTTTCTGCTAAATGTTTTAAAACAACCTTGTTTTAAAGATTTCGTTATTAATGATTGACGTCGTGGGTCTTTATTTGTTCTTATAAAAAAATCGTAGTATCACTTAACTCCTATATATGAGTTAAGTGATACTAATGTATGTATAGTTATATGACAGACAGACGTTAAATCCTCTATTCCAGGTCATTAGTGTTGTTTCGTTAGACATTTTAAATGGAATCAATGACATTCCATGTTTTTTATTTGCATTCTGTCTGGCATTTGGATGTCACGTTTCGTTAAAAATGTCATACCATTGTCATTCTTAATGGCACACACACTTTATGTATTGGCCAAATTATTTATATGAACAATATATATTCTCTTCGAAATCTACAAAAATAATATCTTAAAAAAAGAAAACAGTTCTTCATAATCTGACATACCATCATAGATATGCACACGACATCAGCTGTCATAATATCATAACAAATTCCAATATAAAGCCCTTACACCTATACTACATTCATCAGTTTTTTTTTTTTCAAATGAATGATTTGGGTATATGTTTTTGTTTTGTGGGAAGGTTATATGGGAATGTGGTAATCTGTCTGTAAATACTACAGTGGCATACAATTGTATCCACTACGACTATCGCACTTTGTATAAGAATACAAAGAAAAAATCTGTACTTATAGTTTTTTTTTTAATCCGTGGCTGTGTTAAGCTATAACGAGTGTCTGTTGTATTGTGTATCTTTCGTTCGATACAATTTCGTATTCTGATAATAAAAGCCTCACACCATATCAACCAAATAGCTGGCGTTATTGTTTGTAGGGATTATTGTCATGACAAATGTTTTCGCCCCCTTACAATAGCAGGAAACACCAACAACAATATGATACTAGTACAAAAATTGTGACTTAGTTACAATTCATGTTGTTGCATGTAAAGATTTTGCCTTTACAATAAATTGACATTGATTTATTATCTATGGATATTTCGGGTAAACACTTTTTTAAATATTTAAAGAGACGCAAGTAGGAGAATGTATTTTTTTCTATTTTGAAAAATTGTTACATTTTCTCTTATTGTCGGAATACCCTATTATATGATTTTTTTTTTTTTGTATTCCTGTTATATCCATTAAGGTTTTATTAAAAATTGTTAACACGTGCCATACATATTCAGCTCTATATAACGTAATCACATTCAGGAACACAACAATGCAGGTCACATTTATGATATATGACACTTGTGTTCGTAATTTTTATACCCTCTACCATAAGGGGGAGTGTCATAGTAATTTTATCAATCCGTTTGTTCGAAATAGCCACCAGAAATTCCATAAAGTATGAATTCTGACAAAAAAAAAAAAAATCCGCCAGCTTCTTCGATTTCTTTCATAAATTTCGGCGAAAACAACGTCGCATGGACGTTGCTCAAAAGCTCTTGAAAATAGTCGGGTTAACTAACTAACTAAAAAGGTCATAACTGGTGACAATTCATAGGTTTAAGACTTTGATATTGAAATCAAATTCCAATCATCCTGTGGCGACGACCAGAAGAGCCCTGACCGGTAAAAGCAGGCCATGTCGGTCAAAGGTGAAGGTGTTGCATACTGTTTTCTTCTACTGCGGTGTATTATGAATTCTTGTCACATAACCGTACGATCAATAAGTATTGTAAGTATTGAATGTCCGTGATATGGACTTACAACATACGTGCGTAGACTAATTGCGATAAGTTCGCCTATTCTGACCTACACACCTTGTAAATATACTTCGGCGGTTTATGGACAGAGATACAACAGAAGATCCAGCTCACAACCCAGCCACATCATAGAATCCAGGGAGCTCTTGAATACAACGTAAGCTGTAGGGGAAGGATCACGCTGATGGAGAAAAAAATACCAAGTGAGTGTATTAGTTTCCGGCAGGCATCTGGATTCGTGTGTCAAAAATTCAGTGATAATTTGTTACAAGGGTGCCTCTGTACCAAACGGCGCCGGGAAAAGAGTGAATTATAGAAGCTAGTGGATTGTGTGAATCCATAGGTTATCTGTGTGTCAGTAACCAATGTCAGCTATGTACCGTGTTTCAGTAACGATACAACTTGGACTATTCAAGGAAAGGAAGGAAGGCATTGAAGTGATACCGATCTTAGTGATTGAAGAGTGCTCAAATGATAAAGAGAATTGAGAGTCATTCCATGTTGTATAACTGTGTGTGGGATATGTTATGTCGTGTGTTGACAACCTGCGAAGGAATTCCGTATTGGTCAACTAATATGTTTGGGGGCGATTTCCAAGATATGGATGCAGATCCAGAAAATGTGTGAATCACAATAAAGTAAGGATACGATTGCCAATATGCCCATTGAAGACATAGCATCAACAAAAATACAGGTAGCTGAAGAAATAGTCGCGCACATAGAGTGACATGTAGGTCTCTTTTGATGATCGTTGATTAATATTTAGCGGGCTAAATCGACCCAGACTTGTGTGAGAAAAATGGCGAAATTTGCATTATATAGCGTATATATTTACTCCTGTAAACATAGACCGGAGAAGATGACCGTATGTCTAATAGGAGTGTTAGACTTTAAATCAGGGTGAGCAAAAATTCGCTCGCGAATGATTCAAAATACATTCTATTAGTTTTGTGCTAATTTTACGAATGAATATGAATTCTTTACCAAACGAGCATTCGCCAAAGAATTTTCGCATACACATAACAAACGAGTGAGAGCACACAACAACGTTCGTTTCGTTTGGTGGTTGAAATTATTTCTGACATTCTCTCACGAATGAAAACAAACATTCCCGAATCCTCGCGAATGCTCAAAACGGCAACAACAAACGTTCGTGAACTCACTAGTTGTTGGACATGTGTTATTCCACACACTTTATTTTTAATTTTGTTTATGATTTATTTTTGTATGATATTATTTTGTATGATATTATTGTCCAACAAACGTTCGTGAACTCACTAGTTGTTGGACATGTGTTATTCCACACACTTTATTTTTAATTTTGTTTATGATTTATTTTTGTATGATATTATTGTTTGTTGTTGTTTTTAACAGTACTCGCGAGCATTCGCGAACATTTGTTTTTTGAGTTTTTCAAAAGAATGTTCTTCAGCAGCAAATGCTCGCGAAAGAATGAATCGACGACGCTAGCAGCGAAATTTTATCGTTCGTGAATTTTTCTCACAATGCGAACATTCGCGAGAGATTGTAAATGCTTGTTCATTCATTGTAACTTTATCATTCGCGATGAATTGAAAGGTCGGAAACTTCACACTGATCGCTTTGAAATTTTGCACGAAGCTCGGTTTATTGTCAGTTTAACGTTTTCAGTGATGATCAGATGATATTTAGGGGATGAAATGGACTTTATTTTATCTGGTGTTTAGTCGCTCCAACTCCGGCTGTTTTGGTCCATATTTATTTTTTTATTACCCAGTCTCGGAAATCATTTCCGCAGAAAGTTCAAGTTCAATGGAAGTTTTATAGTCGACCCCGCCAGAACGTCAACAATAAGCTTTTTTTTTGAGAAGCACTACTCTTATTTTTCATGTTATATTTACATCAATTGACACGAGCCTTTTTTTAGGTTTCTTTTGATTCACGAATTATTCAAGACCAGATCAGAGTATGTGCTACAGGAAGAAATGTCCAAGGATGCCTTTATGCAGCAGAAATTGATGTTTTCATGTCTAAAATTACATTAAAGTACTTTTAAATATTTTGGCGATTGTTACGAAATTTCATACGTTCTGGATGATGGGTCTTTAAAATGACAAAATTTTGATTCTACGTCGTAAATGCTAATTACTTAAAAGAAATGTGGATTTTTAAAAAGTATTTTTTAATACGGTTATTTTTTATATTTTTTTATTATTAAAAATCTTGGATTTTTTTAAATATTTTTCATAATATAAAAACGTGGATTTTCAATGCATTTCTTCCGAATGGATTTTTCAAACAAAAAATGTATAATTTAAAAATATTTAATTGGAATAATTGATGACACTTCCTACCTCACATTTATCACCAAATAACATGGAATTTACACATTTAAATGTAAATGTTCGATGAAATATGTTCACATATTTTGAATATCTTACACAAAAATATCTTTGAGGATTTTGTTTGCAATAATTTTTGACATATTTTATTACACATTCCACATACCATAGCAGCTGATGGTGTGCCAATTTCCGAAAATGTCTTTACCACATACATTCTTCATACATACCTTCATTGTGTAAAATGTAAAATTTGTTTTGATAAATTAATCAAAACAAATTATATAAGTGATAAATAAATATGTAAATATGTATGAAAATTACATTTGTGAAATGCAAAATGTATTCACAATTTGTATACAAAATATGACAATTTTGATGTAAAAAGTGGTATTGTCATACTTATACCCTACACAACGATGTTGTCAGGGTATTATAGCTTTGTGCAGCCCCAAGAGTTTGTAACGCCGCGGAATATTGGTTCTAGACCCACCTTTAAGTATACAGATCGTCATATCTGGACTAGCTGAGTCGATGTAGACATGTGTGTCCGTCTTTCCGTCCGTCCATTATAATTTATAAACACGATACAGGCCACAGTTATGGACCAATCTTCACGAATGAAGACCCCTATTGTTTTTGGTAAAGATCGGTTAATATTTAGGGGATGAAATGGACCAAAAACTACATTTTTTTCTGATTTTCTGGACGCTCTAGAGGCCGCAATTATGGTACAAACATCGCGAATTTCTACATGGAGAAGGGGATTGGGCCAAAGAATAAGCATGCCTGTTTTGAAAAAGATCGGTCAATATTTAGCGGGTCAAAAATGACAATATTTGTATTCTATAGCGTATATATTTACTCCTGAATGGCATAAATCGGAGGGGAGTGGTTGACCTTTAAGGGGACCCCCCCCCCCATTCTCGGGTCAAAATTTTTTTGATTTAATTCGAATCTATACTAATTCAAGAATGTCCTTACAAAATTTCAAGTGAAAATCTCAAGAACTCTTGAAGATATAGCCGATTTATTGTGTCAGCATCAAGTGACGGCTAAAGGGCTTCTCAAACTTTAAACGCGTTTTTCTCTTTTCGAATGGCGGGCACGATAACTCAAAAACTAATAACCCAATCGATTTCAAATTTTTAAACGTTTCTCTGTGAGTGTATAGCTATCGTATGAACTAGGATAAAGCCAATCGGCGAAGATCTTCCGTATTTTTTAACTTGGGTTTTTGGCAAAAAATCGGCGATTTTCCAAAAATATTTTTTTAAAGGACCGCCATTTTGTTAATTTTAGAGCGAAGTCAATAATCCTAGTTCATACGAGAGCCAGACATGTACTCTTTCTAACACCGTTGGAATTTTCGGATTCCGATGTTCCAGTGAGGAGTTATCATGCCCGCCATCAAAAGTAAGGACTTTTCATTAATTACAAAAAACCAACAACAAAACGACAACAAAAATTGTTTGTAAATTATTTTTCTTCTCTTTTAAATCTCCAAATATATATGTGCAAAGTTACAAAATTTAACAAGCATTGGTATTGATTTACCAGCCCATTGAAAATCTGGGGGCGGTTGGTTCCCTTAAATTGATACCAACTATATTGTCGTATGTACTCGGATGTGGGAGTTACATTTAAATATTTACAGGTGCTTAGGTACTCAGATATTATTTAGTAACACATTACCACACTAGAGGCGGAAATACTGCGCGGATCGCTTTGAAATTTTCCATGAGGATCCAGGTATGGTCAAGGATAACGCCTATAATTTTCGCTATATTTGCCCCCCTTGGTCAATAGGGTGCAAATATAGAGATATATTTTCCATGCTCAGAATATATAACCACAGAAAGTTCGATTTTTGTGGAAGTTGTGTAGGGTATCATATGGTCGACCCCGTCCGACTATACTGCTCCGCTCACTGGTTTTTAATTAATTGGATTTTCTTTTCAAAAATTGGATATTTACGGGGGATAGTGTTGTGGCCATTAACATTCTCGAATAGCCAAGAGATGACCAATTAATGGTTGCATTTTATAGCTGCTTATTAAGGATTTCGTTTTTTTTTCATTCCATGAAACATAAGATGCAGAACAAAAAAAAAAGAAAAAAAAACAAGCCGAAAGATATTCTAACGAGAATTTAATATTTTTATATTAGATAACAGATAATGAGAACCGTATTTAAAAGAAATCAACGTTTATGAAAAGTAGTTTTCAAAAATCTACGCTACTTGATGTATTTGAAAAACCAGTAAGGAAAGTAGTAATGTCGGACTGGGCCGACTATATGATACCCTTCACCACTTGGGGTATATTCTACATATGTATGCTAATAGATGTCGTCATTGACATGAAATTGAACGAACTTAAATATGCGATCTTTATTTATAATTAAATCGGCTAACTTCAATTCCAACACATGCCATTCTGCAACCTATTCCATATTTTTTACACACGCTTTTTGGGAGCTATATCTAAATCTGAACCAATTTTCACGAAACTTAACACACGTCATTCTAGACCTAATTCATTACGCTATGACAAATGTCGTGCAAATAGAAAGATATATAGGGACTTTGGTACACCATTTACCTTAAATCGGACGAAAATATGAACCGATTTTCAGGAAACTTTACACACATCATTCTAAACCTAATCCATTTCGCTATGCCAGATTTCGGGTAAATCAAAAGATATATAGGGACTTTGGTACACCATTTACCTTAAATGGGACGAAGATATATATGGGAGCTATATCTAAACCTGAAGCAATTTTCAGGAAACTTAACACACATCATTCTAGACATAATTCATTACGCTATGCCCAATTTCGTGAAAATCGAAAGATATATAGGGACTTTTGTACACCATTTACCTTAAATCGGACAATGATATATATGGGACATATATCTAAATCTGAACCGATTTTTCCCAATTTGAATAGGGTTCGTCCTTGGGCCAATTAAGTGACATGTGCCAAATTTCATCCAAATCGGTTCATAAATGCGTCCTGTACCTTGTTAACAAATATACATGGGCGGACGGACGGACAGAGGGACATGCATAAATCGACTCAGAAAGTGATTCTATGCATATTCTCAAAAGGAACCGTGGGTCTATCTCGATTATTTTTGCCTGTTACAAACATATGCACAAAGACATAATACCCTGTACCACAGTGTGGTGAAGGGTATAAAAACGTATTTAAAAAAATGTTTCTTTACAAAATGTACTATTACAGCTAATATCCGAATTCCTTCCCATATATCCGAATTCCTTGTAAACTTTATTTTCAAAAATTAAAGAATCTGAACTATCAAACACCCCAACTGTAATTTAATTGAAAAACACATAAATCACATACGAACGTCATCTTTCTAGTTTCAAAATGTTACATATATGTATGTACATCTAACATACACTATTGTTTCACTTGAAAATTTTCAATTATGTTCTTCTTCTACCATTTGAATCACGTTGTTCCCCTCCCAAGTTTGTAACTTAATTTTGTATAGAATTTGTAACAACTATTGTTCGTCGTTTTTTTTTCTTCTCTTTATTTTTTTGTAAAACTAAACCATTGGGTAACCCAACACAGCATTGTTCTTGGTTATGTGTAATTTACTTTTCTTCCTTTGAAATTGAAATACCGTACGGAAGATGTAGGGTGGGTAAATTTTAAAACTGTAATTTTGCAATGATTCCATAATGGCTTGTCATTTTCACATTCATTGCAAATAATTCGAATTCGATGAATGAAGGAAAGCAATGTTAAGAAGTTTTTTTAATTACATTTAAGACACAAACACACATTCTCTCACTAACACTGGGATTACTTTACAGGTATACTATGAAAATAGTTCTTGGAAAATCTACAGGATGCTTATTTCTGTTAGTTAAGAGCGGATTTTTTTTTAAGATTAATTTTCTAGTATAATAATGAAATTATTTTTAAAGACTATCAGTCATAGAAGCATGGATTGTTTAAATAAGATTCTTTTAAGGATTACAACACGAGCGGATTTTTTATTAAAGGACTATCACCATGAGGGCGTATTTTTTAAAGAATATTTTTTGCAAGGACTATCAGTTCCACAAGCGGGGATTTTTTAAAGACTACATTTTCAAGGACAAACCACAAGGCCAGTACAAGGACTTTAAAAACAAAATTTTAAGGACCGGCACAAGGCGTGGATTATTTAAAGAATAATTTTTCAAGGACCAGTACAAGGCGTGAATTATTTAAAGTATATTTTTATTCAAGGTCTAATACAAGATAGTTTTTTTAAGAAAAAATTTTCAAGGACTCGGGTCGATGTTATAGAGAATATTTTTTCCAAGATCAATCACAAACATGTATTTTTTAAAGAATATTTTTTTTCCTACCAAAGCGTGGATTTTTTAAAGAATATTTTTTCAATTCCTACCAAGGCGTGGATTTTTTAAAGAATATTTTTTCAATTCCTACCAAGGAGTGGATTTTTTAAAGAATATTTTTTCAATTCCTACCAAGGCGTGGATTTTTTAAAGAATATTTTTTCAATTCCTACCAAGGCGTGGATTTTTTAAAGAATATTTTTTCAATTCCTACCAAGGCGTGTTTTTTTTAAAGAATGTTTTTACGGATCACCAAAACGAGGATTTTTTAAAAGAATGTTTTTATGGATCACCAAAACGAGGATTTTTTAAAAGAATGTTTTTATGGATCACCAAAACGAGGATTTTTTTACAAAAAAAGGATTTTTAAAGAAAAATTTTTCAAGTCGTCGATTTTTTAAGAAAAATTTTTCAAGGCGTGGATTTTTTAAGAAAAATTTTTCAAGGCGTGGATTTTTAAAGAAAAATTTTTCAAGGCGTGGATTTTTAAAGAAAAATTTTTCAAGGCGTGGATTTTTAAAGAAAAATTTTTCAAGGCGTGGATTTTTAAAGAATATATTTTCAAGGTGTGAATTTTTTAAAGAATATTCTTTAAAGGACCAGCACAAGGCGTGGATTTTTTTAAAGAATATATTTTCAAGGTGTGAATTTTTTAAAGAATATATTTTCAAGGTGTGAATTTTTTAAAGAATATTCTTTAAAGGACCAGCACAAGGCGTGGATTTTTTTAAAGAATATATTTTCAAGACGTGGATTTTTTTAAAGAATATATTTTCAAGGCGTGAATTTTTTAAAGAATATATTTTCAAGACGTGGATTTTTTTAAAGAATATATTTTCAAGGCGTGATTTTTTTAAAGAATATATTTTCAAGGCGTGAATTTTTTAAAGAATATATTTTCAAGGCGTGAATTTTTAAAGAATATTCTTTAAAGGACCAGCACAAGGCGTGGATTTTTTTAAAGAATATTTTTTCAGGGACCAGACATCAAAGCGGGGATTTTGAAAGAATATGTTTTCAGGGACCAGACATGAAAGCGGGGATTTTTTAAAAAATATTTTTTTCAGGGACCTGACATGAAAGCGAGGATTTTTTAAAGAATTTTTTTCAGGGATCAGACATGAAAGCGGGGATTTTTAAAGAATATTTTTTCAAGGACTACAAAAAGCGCGGATTTTTTTAAGAATTTTTTTAAAGGCCTACCAAAGGCGTGGATTATTAAAAAAAATATTTTCCAAGGTCTACCAAGGGCGCGGATTTTTTTAAGGACTGCTTTCAAGGACTACCAAAGGCGTGGATTATTTGAAGAATATTTTTCAAGGGCTACCAAGGGCGTGAATTTTTTAAAGAACATTTTTTCGAGGGCTACCAAGGGCGTGAATTTTTTAAACAATATTTTCAAGGAATATCAAAAGCTTTGTTTTTTAAGATTTTTTTACAAGTACTACCCAAGGCGAGGATTTTTTATAAAATATCAAGGGCTACCTAGGGCGTGGATTTTTAAAGGACTGCTTTCAAGGAATACCAAAGGCGTGGATAATTTAAAGAATATTTTTTCAAGGGCTACCAAGGGCGTGAATTTTTTAAACAATATTTTTCAAGGAATATCACAAGCTTTGTTTTTTTTTTAAATTTTTTACTAGTACTACCCAAGGCGAGGATTTTTTATAAAATATTTTGTCAAGAGCTATAAGGGCGTGGATTTTTTAAAGAATATTTTTCCAGGACTATCACAAGCCTGGCTTTTTAATGAATATTTTTTCAAGGACTATCACAAGCCTGGAATTTTTAATGATTATTTTTTCAAGGACTAAATTAAGTGTGAATTTGTTAATGAATGTTTTCCAAGGGCGAACAGTTCCCCAAGCTTGAATTTAATTTTTTTGAATGATTTTTTTTTCAAGAACTACCCAAGGTGTGGATTTTTTAAAAAATATTTCTTCAAGGGCTACCAAGGGCGTGGATTTTTTAAAGAATATTTTTCCAGGACTATCACAAGCCTGTATTTTTGAATAAATATTTTTCAAGGACTATCAGTTCCCCAAGCTTGAGCATTTTGAAGAATAGAATTACCTTAATATTTTTCTGGAATATCACCCACGAAAACTGAGTTTTAAGGAAAACTTTTCAAATTCCGATCGGTCCTAAGCGCATTTTCCAACCAAATTCAGTTTAATTTTTTAGCATATTTTGAAGATTACCTTTTCAGGCCAAGAAGCCTAGATTTTATAAAAAATACTTCTTTCCTGATATGAAACGAATTTTATGTTGTGTTTTAAAGAATTTAATTTTCAACAACTGTCAGAAACAGAGGAATATTTTTTCAATAACTATTTCTATTAAATTTTAATTTCATTCACCCATTATCATCACCATGACATTTCTATATTTCTCCAAAATATACCCCCCTTACATTTGCATTGTATTTACTATCTTTAATTCTTGTTTAGCTCGTCCAAATCCGATAATGACCTTTCATCACTGTAGCGCACAAGAAGATAAGAAAATCTTGAGTATGATAAGATTTATTTCCAGCAAAGACAACAAAAAACCCGACTGAAAAGAATCTCATCTCCCACAATAGTCATCGTCGTCGTTGTCGTCGTCGTCGCATAGTAAGCAGCGTGACAAAAGTGTATACAAATCTATTTATTATTTTGCAAATTCTATTATCGTTGTTGATAGCTACGACAAAACGCCAAACAATGTTAGCAAGAAGAGTGTTGCGATTCTCATGATAATCACCTTTGTAAAGTACACGCACATACATATACAAATTTCTCCTTTTTGCATTGTGTACATAAGTGCGGGTTATATTCCGCATCTACAGATAGTGTCAATGATGGGCCACAGCTGTTGATGCTGTTGTTGCTGCTATAGTTCGTTAGTTTGACGAACAACAATTGCATTAAATTTATTGTCAAGCGAATGGATAGAAAGGGAACATGAGAATAAAAACCTGGTTGAGAGGCTACATAACATCATTCAAAGGAATGTTTGCTTGCTTGCTTGTTGCGTGTATGTGTCCTTTTTATCACCAGGATTACGCGAAACTATATACGACGATGACAATGGGTTGTCGTGACATTTATTTGTTATTATCACATAAGTGGTTTAGAAATACACCCACATGCCACACACACACATCCGATAAGGAAAAATGGTACCATACGTATCATATCACCTTTATGGGATGTGTTAAGGATGGATAAGAGATCGGGATTTCAAAGGCTAAGTCATTCATCATTGAGATATTTTAACCAAAAAGTAGTCATTGAGGGCTGGCATTCCTTTGTTAAAAAAATCGACCAACAATAGGTGTGGATTTAAAAAAAATATTTTTGGGATACATCGGACCAGGAAGCGTGGTTTTTAATATTTTCTAAAAATTTTTAATAAAGCGAATGTTTTAAATAATATTTTTAGGAGCCATATCTAAAATAAAAGTGGATTTTATAATAACATAATAACTTTCTTTTCATGGTACATCAGGTCAAAATGTGCTAATTTTTTAAAAAATATTTTATATAAACCAATAGGCCAGAAAGCGTGTTTTTTAAGAATATTTTTTCAGGGACCAACACAGCGGGTGGATTTTTTTAAAGAATATTTTTCAGAGACCAACACAAGGCGTAGATTTATTTTAAAAAATATTTTTCAGGAACCAAGACAGGGAGTAGATTTTTTAGAGAATATTTTTCAGGAACCAAGACAGGGCGTAAATTTTATAAAGAATATTTTTAAAAGACTATTTTCCGAAGACCATATTAAAAGTGATTTTTTTAATTGTTTCAGGGACCAATACAAGGCTTGGATTTTTTAAAGAATTTTTTTCAGGGACCAAAACAAGGCGCGGTTTTTTATACCCTTCAACACACTGTCTTTGTGCATATGTTTGTAACAGGGAAAAGGAAACGAGATAGACACATCGTTCCTTTTGAGAATATGCATAGAATAACTTTCTGAGTCGATTTACGCATGTCCGTCCGTCCATCTTTCCATGTAAAATTGTAAACAAAGCACAGGTCGCATTTATGATCCGAATTGGATGAAATTTGGCAATTGAGAAAAATCAGTTCAGATTTAGATATAGCTCCCATATATATTTTCGTCCGATTTAATGTAAAGGGCACACCAAAGTCCCTACATATCTTTCGATTTGCACGAAATTTGGCACAGGCTACTGAATTAGGTCTAGAATAATGTGTGTTAAGTTTCCAGAAAATCGGTCCAGATTTAGATATAGCTCCCATATATATTTTCGCCCGATTTAATGTAAATGGTGTAACAAAGTCCCTATATATCTTTCGATTTGCACGAAATTTGGCATAGCGTAATGAATTAGATCTAGAATTATGTGTGTTGAGTTTCCTGAAAATCGGTCCAGATTTAGATATAACTCACATATATATTTTCGTCCGATTTAATGTAAATGGTGTACCAAAGAATCTATGTATCTTTCGATTTGCACGAAATTTGGCATAGCGTAATGAATTAGGTCTAGACTGATGTGTGTCAAGTTTCCTGAAAATCGGTCCAGATTTAGATATAGCTCCTATATATATTTTCGCCCGATTTAATGTAAATAGAATTATATCTTTTGATTTGCACGAAATTTAGCATAGCGTAATGAATTAGATCTAGAATTATGTGTGTTGAGTTTCCTGAAAATCGGTCCAGAGTACTGAATTAGAGTACTGAATTTAGAATGATGTGTGTCAAGTTTCGAGAAAATCTGTAGGAATTTAGATATAGCTTCCTTATATTATAGATCAGTGGTGGGCATAACAAAATTGAGCATAAGTGTGGGTGAGCGTAACTGAGAAATCATCATTAAAACCGACTGAAGAAAAGAGAAAAAAAATGTGTGTTTAACCTTCGATACTAAGTTACGGTAGGGTCTATGGCTGAGCATGCCTGTTATAGATTGATTTTAAGTAATTGACGCACCAAGGAACCAATATATGGCTGATAGGAACAAAACATACTGAAATTAGTATAACCTAACCTGCGACTAGTTTCGTTGAAATCGGTTCATATTTAGATATAGCTTCCATATATGTTTTCGACCGATTTTAAGTAAATTGGGCATCAAACACCTCATGTCAGTCAGGTTGATTTCAAATTTTGCACAACGTACAAAATTGAGCATATAATTACGTAGTTGCGTTTTCTAGAAGTACAGGCATAGCCCAACGGATGACCTATTAATATTTGTTTGAAGTAGATTTACATCCTTTTGTCCCATTGTAACAAACCAATGACATGTATATGGATAGATCTAGGTAAATTCACATTTAGATAAATATCATATATTTTATTTCATCCAATTTCATGTTAATAGTCCTGGGTATACCATAGTGGTGAAGGGTATCATATAGTCGGCCCCGTCCGACTTTACTACTTTCCTTACTGGTCTAAAGAATATTTTTTCAGGGACCAAGGATCCACAGATGTCTTTCTTTATTTCATTTTTTTTTTGTGTTTTTTTTTTCTAAATTTTATTCAAAACAAAATAAAACCAGATACTCTTAAGTGTCCCCACCCGAAACTGAAATTCGATTTCCACCGAACAAATGTTCTTGTCAGCTTGATTAATTGGAAATTTTCTACAATTTAACATTTTCTAATTAAATATCTGTTAAATACGACGTTACTGAGAGCTTTTAAGCATCTCTTGAGCTGAAGTGTGCTAACTTAGTTGACAAATAAATAAATGAACTAGCAATAAAAAAAACACACACAGCAACGATTCAACAAATGTTTAAATCAAAACAAAAAAGAAGTAATTACAGTCGATGTCAAAATATTATGTACAATCAGGTAATTGTGAAACTAATTTGCAAGATATTATTGTTTTCTTAATTTTTTGAAACTTCTACGATGTTTGTGAACAACTAAATATTTTCGGATTCTTTATTTTTATTTATTTACTTTTTTATTTTATTTATTTTTTTTTTTTTTTTTTTTGCTCGGATTTAGTTTTCCCTGTTCTTTCAAATCTACTATAGCCACTCAATACATGTTTTTTGATCAAAACTCACTGCAGCAATAAATTTACATGAACGTTATTTATTTGTTTATCGTCATTAAATGCTTGCCAATAACAACAACAGCTAGTTTTTCAAGTTCTTTGAAAAAAATGTGTTACTAAAAAAAGTTCAAAGATATTTATTTTGTTGCTTTATTAATTGTTCACTTTAATGTTTAATTTGTTCGATCAAAAATATGTTGATTGTCCAAATATCTATAATACATTTTATATTCTTAGCCTTAAGGTTTTAAAACGATCGATATGCGCCTTAAATACATTTCGGTTTCGTTTTTAAAAACTACAGGTTCATCAGAAGTGTCATTTTTTTAAGAATGTTTGTTTCAAAGGTGGTTGGTGCCAAAGTCTTGGATTTTTTCAGAAACATGTTTTTCAACGGGAAATCGGTAAGGGAATTTTGGATGATTCGTATAAATCGGATAGTCCGTTTGCATGTTATAAAATTAATTTTTGGAGTGGACCAATATTCCCCATCTTCGAACTTAAACTGAGTTTGAAAGACATATTAAGATGTACAAAGTTTGGATGAAATCGATTATTCCCTTCGAGCGTTGTCGAGCGCACCAGCCAGCCAACAGACGGACAACTGGCGGACGATGGCTAAATCGAATTTTCTGAAACTGATTCAGTCCAAAGAAACATGGTGTATAAAACCAATATTTTGATGAGGCACATTTTCACCACATCAAAGTGTATATGCCCTCATTAGCCATAATTCTGAGGGTATAAAAATGCTGGGGTCTATTCTTCCATTTTACACGAATTTCACAGTAAAATATACTTCCGATAAATCTTGGGGTTCTATAAGTAGGAATAAATCTTTTATTATGAAATATAAATTTTAAATTGCGTTTAAATCGCGTAATCCTCAACATCATTTGATGCTCAACCGGTTTCCAATCCATGTATATTTTACGAAATTTCATTTGACGGCTAAAATGTACTACATGTTGCATTAAAGTACCCAAAAACTCGTAAAACGCGAATAATTCCGAAAAGTCCATATGCCTTCAACGCGCATCCGATTTCGGTGTGCACCCTAAAAAAACATATTCTATACCTATTTCAATGCGATCTATTAAGAATCGCGGATGACACATCTCACACTATTTATACCCTACACCAGGGACGTACGCAGGGGGGCGAAATTATTTTTTTTCACAGTAAATTTATGTTTGTAACAGCGAATTTTTTCATTTTGTACTACCGGGCCCCCCCGAAATGAAATCCTGTGTACGTTGCTGCCCTACACAACTATGTTGTACGGGTATTATAGCTTTGTGCAGCCCCAAGAGTTTGTAACGCCGCAAAATATTGGTCCTAGACCGACCTTTAAGTATACCGATTGTCATATCTCGACTAGCTGAGCCGATCTAGACATGTTTCCATCCGTCCGTCTGTCTATTATAATTTGGAAACACGATACAGGCCACAGTTATGGACCAATCTTCACGAAATTTTCATGTAGAATGGGTTCTGGCCAATGAAGACCCTATTGTTTTTTTTTTTTTTTTTTGTAAAGATCCGTTAATATTTAGGATCCTTATGAAATGGACCAAAAACTTAATTTTTGTCTGATTTTCTGGTCGCTCCAGTGGCCGCAATTATGGCCCAAACATCACGAATTTTAACATGGAGAAGGGGATCGGATTAATGTTTATCGGGTCAAATGGACCCTGACTTTTGTGTGAAAAATTACAAAATTTGTATTCTATGGCGTATATATTTACTCCTGAAGGGCATAGACCTGAGAAGTTGATAGTATATCCAAGAGGAGTGGTTGGCCCTTAAATTGATACCAATTATATTGTTGTGTGTACTCAGATGTGGGACTTACACTTAACACTAGATTGCCGAAGGCAGTCATTTTGACCGTTTTTCAATTTCAAGTACAAAAACAATTGTGTATATTATGACCCAGCTTTTTAAAATTTTGTGACTTTTTGTACCACATAGAACTACGTTTATTAACCATAGTAGCTGCTTTCTCCCCTCTTTCATTCCCCGTATTCACATGTGCTATACCTATATTGCCTAAAAGCGGTAATTTTGACCTTTTGTGAAATATTAAATAATCAAACTACTTTTATTATTGTATAAAGTAAATTTCTTATATGACCAGATCAGTACAACAACATCGAAACCCGTTTGCTACTCTAGGAACATTAAGCGAACATACAAATTTTATATTTCCAGTCGATTTCACTCTTAGAGTAAAGACTTCCTCTTTTTCGAACATTTTGTCCGCGCTCTTATTTTTCAAAACGGAAAACTCTTAGAGTAAAGACTTCCTCTTTTTCGAACATTTTGTCCGCGCTCTTATTTTTCAAAACGAAAACAAATAATAACAACGTTTTGTGTGATTGTGAATAATGTAAAAAATATTAAAAAATTAGTTAAAAAAATGTCTTTACACAATAAAAATTCTTTCAGAATGAAGTCATTTTGACCGATTTTAGGCAATATAGGTATATACAAAATTCCCGTCTTTCTAGTGTTAAACATTAACCTTAACGTACTCAGATATTA
>NW_026881730.1:0-3727 GCF_032173495.1 Musca vetustissima | reverse complement strand
ATATAAGGCAATCACAGTTGCCTTAAGGCCTTTTAAACTTAATTTTTCGATGCACAGTTACGGCGAACGCATTGTGCTATTGAGGATCGATCCTGATGATAGCGAATAACTTTACCGCCTGGTATTTATACCCTTCACCATTCTGTAGTACAGGGTATTATGTCTGTTGTGCCTATGTTTGTAACAGGCAAAAGGAAACAATATAGACACATGGTTTCTATTGAGAATTTGCATAGAATTACTTTCTGAGTCGATTTATGCATGACCGTCCGTCCGTCTGTCTGTCCACGTTAAATTGTAAACAAAGTAAAGGCCCCATTTATGATCCGATTTGGATGAAATTTGGTCACTTATTTGGCCCAAGGACGAACTCTATTGAAATTGGGAAAATCGTTAACGGTCATTATATACCTTTTGATTTGCACGAAATTTGGCACAGCGTAATGAATTAGGTCTAGAATAATGTGTGTCAAGTTTCCTGAAAATTGGTGCAGATTTAGATATAGATCCCGTATATATTTTCGTCCGATTTAAGGTAAATGGTGTACCAAAATCCCTATATATCTTTCGGTTTGCACGAAATTTGGCACAGCGTAATTAATTAGGTCTAGAATGATGAGTGTCAAGTTTCCTGAAAATCGGTTCAGATTTGGATATAGCTCTCATATATATGTTTCTCCGATTTTAGGTAAAAAGTGCACCAATGTTACTTTATATCCTTCGATTTGCACAAAATTTGGCATAGCGTACTGAATTGAGTCTAGAATGGCATGCAATTGTTAGGATACATATGTACAATATACCCATAGTGGTGAAGGTTATCATATATACTGGTTTTAATATTTAGTATGTTTTTCTTATTGGCCTGTATGTTGGAATTCCGTTTTTAGAAAGGATAATTGTTAATACTGGTGTTTATAAGAGAACATTTGATATGTTCCCTTTTTTATCAAAAATACCAATATAGTTATAGAAATCATCTTAGGAGCTCACTCAACTTTCCAATTGGAGTGCCTGTAATTTAGATTTTCTTTTTCTCCGAGCATAAAAACATTCAGATATTTCACAATGACTTATAAATGTCCCGAACGATTTTATGTATTTTGAATGCGCTCCTCATGGTGGAAGGTATAAACAGTTCGGATACGAGGACCTTAACGAAGTTTCTACTTGTCCCCATTCTTCTATCTTCTATCAAAAAATATTAAATACCAAAATAGCAGCTATTATTACAAAATCCTGTATACACAAAATTTGATTTGTTTCCAGAATCTCCTAGAACCGTATTTTATTCGAAATTGTTTTTAATTGCCCTTTATGCTTTTTTTTAATTATGATTTTTTCTCAATTCGTTAACTTTTTTCTCAGTAATAACTATAATATAATGCCTTAAGCATAATGAACTTAAAAATATCAACTTCATGTTTTTCCTTTATGTTCTTCATCACCAACAAATCCCCCGTCACATTATACAATTAACTACAGTAAAAGAAATGCGGAAATATAATTTCACTCTGGTAATTATATTACAAGGTAAATTAACAATTTATTAGTTAATTTAATTCATTCGTTTATTTTATTAAGCAGCAATTGTACAAAGGTAAAGTACATAACTTTCAAACGGAATAAATGCCATGCTCATTTGCACCGTTAAAACCCACGCACACACACACGAAGATGAGGTTGCATACATGAACTCACTGAAAAGCAACTTACACACACGTACACACAATTGAAACTTGCAAACATATACACTTGGTGCAAAACAATTACCCAACATTAAGGACACTATTAATTCAACGATGTATGAAACTGAAATAAAGCAAGCGGAAGAACAGAAATTATTGAAATGCAATTTTTTTCACCAGTAGTTCATTATTTATACTTTTTATGTACTTAATGTAAAAGCCAACAGCAGCAACAACAATAACCAGTAAGGAAAGTAGTAAAGTCGGACGGGGCCGACTATATGATACCCTTCACCACTATGGGTATATTAAACAGGACTATTAACATGTAATTGGATGAAAAAAAGTAATATTTATCTAAATGTGAATCTACCTAGATCTATCCATAAAGTATGTTAATCGACTTCAAACAAATATAAATAAGTCCGTTGGGCTATGTCTGTACTTCTAGAAAACGCAACTACGTAATTGTATGCTCAATTTTGTGCGTTGTGCACAATTTGATGTCAATCTGACTAACATGAGGAGTCTGATGCCCAATTTACTTGAAATCGGTCGAAAATATATATGGAAGCTCTATCCAAATATTAAGCGATTTCAAACAAACTTGTCACAGGTTAGGTTATACTAATTTCAGAACGTTTTGTTTCTATTGGTTCCTTAGTACGTCAATTACTTAAAATCAATCTATAATAAAAGGGAGCTATATCTAAATCTGGACCGATTTTCACGAAACTTGGCAGACATCATTCTAGGCTCAATTCAGTACGTTATGACAAATTTCGTGCAAATCGAAAGTTATGTAGGGACTTTGGGGCACCATTTACATGAAATCGTACGAAACTATATGTGGGAGCTATATCTAAATCTGGGCCGATTTTCTCGAAACTTGGTAGACATCATTCTAGGCTCAATTCAGTGCGTTATGCCAAATTTCGTGCAAATCGAAAGTTATATAGGGACTTTGAGGCACCATTTACATGAAATCGGACGAAACTATATATGGGAGCTATATCTAAATCTGGACCGATTTTCTCCAAACTTGGCAGACATCACTCTAGGCTTAATTCAGTACGTTATGCAAAATTTCGTGCAAATCAAAAGATATATAGGGACTTTGGGGCACCATTTACATGAAATCGTACGAAACTATATATGGGAGCTATATCTAAATCTGGACCGATTTTCTCGAAACTTGGTAGACATCATTCCAGGCTCAATTCAGTACGTTATGCCAAATTTCGTGCAAATCGAAAGTTATATAGGGACTTTGAGGCACCATTTACATGAAATCGGACGAAACTATATATGGGAGCTATATCTAAATTTGGACCGATTTTCTCCAAACTTGGCAGACATCACTCTAGGCTTAATTCAGTACGTTATGCCAAATTTCGTGCAAATCGAAAGTTATATAGGGACTTTGAGGCACCATTTACATGAAATCGGACGAAACTATATATGGGAGCTATATCTAAATCTGGACCGATTTTCTCCAAACTTGGAAGACATCACTCTAGGCTTGATTCAGTACGTTATGCCAAATTTCGTGCAAATCAAAAGATATATACGGACTTTGGGGCACCATTTACATGAAATCGTACGAAACTATATATGGGAGCTATATCTAAATCTGGACCGATTTTCTCCAAACTTGTTAGACATCATTCTAAGCTCAATTCAGTACGTTATGCCAAATTTCGCGCAAATCGAAAGATATATAGGGACTTTGGGGCACCTTTTACATGAAATCGGACGAAACTATATATGGGAGCTATATCTAAATCTGGACCGATTTTCTCCAAACTTGGCAGACATCACTCTAGGCTTAATTCAGTACGTTATACCAAATTTCGTGCAAATCAAAAGATATATAGGAACTTTGGGGCACCATATACATGAAATCGGACGAAACTATATATGGGAGCTATATCTAAATCTGGACCGATTTTCACGAAACTTGGCAGACATCATTCTAGACCTAAATGATTAAGCTGTACCAAATTTCGTGCAAATCGAAAGATATATAGGGGCCGTTT